>NC_043760.1:21827742-22102742 GCF_902148845.1 Salarias fasciatus
ATTTCCAAACGGGCTGGCGTGTGCTCTGCACCAAAAAGAAACAGCCTCTAGCTAGCTTCACTCTTGCGCCCTCAGCTTACCTACGGACAAGTTGCGGAAATTGACAAAACTTGGTTACTTTTTAAATGATCTCATTTGCATTTTTGCTTTCGACTGTGCAGCGAGTTTCCGTCGTTCTCATTCCTGGTCCTCTCGGATGCAGAGCCCTGCTGGTTCTCATTTTTGTCATGTAATCAGGGGTTGATTTAGTCCGGGAACACCAGCTGAATGAAATTAAGATTCTAGTAGGACTGAAAACAAGCAGCACTCTGGGTACTGAGGAGCAGGACTGAGAGCCACTTAATTACAGCACTGTATCTGTGACAAAATAAAATGCACCTCCGAGGCATCATTAGCAACCGATACACGGATATACTGCTCCGACAGATCAATGGTATAGGTATGAAACTGAACGAAACAAGTTTAGGAGCAATTAGAAGTGAGAAAACTGCAATTACATTAGAGGAGAGCTATTTCTGAATCCTTCCCGGGACTCCTGTGGCGATTTCTGCTACATTTGTTGCAAACAAAAAGGTTGATCTAGTGGATTTTGAAGACAATGTCCTTCTGTCACTTCGCACTATCGGACATAATGGACAGGCAGAACTGATGATCGGTGTCAGCTCCTCGTCAGCCACCTCTTTTCACACGGATCATGTGATGCAAACCTAAAGTGGCCCCGTGTCACGGCTGTCTGTCTGTGCACATCCCCCGCCCCCCCCGACCCCACCTCTTCTCTGGGCCCCCCGCTGGCCGGAAGGACCCTCTCCCCAGGCTGGAGTGGCTCCTGCTGGGACTGCTGGGACGACTGAGCTGCCGGCGAGGGAGGCAAAAAGGGGGGGGGGGGGGGGGGGGGAGTTGAAGAAGGAGGGGTTACACCGTCCCCCCCCCCCCCCCCAACCTTACCCATCACCCTCCACCCCATTTCTGTCTCCTATCCTCTGTCCCCAGTTACCCTCCCCCACAGATAGACAGACACTCGCCCTGCTGTTTGTGTGTGAATGTCTCTGTATGCACGAGTCGCTGAAAGACAGAGCGAAGATGCATGTGTGTGTGTTTGTGTGTGTGTTTGTGCGTGTGTGTGTGTGTGTGTGCGCCTTCATGCAGGCCCGCCTGTGTGTGTGTGAGTGGTTTTGAGACGACTCTACATGTGCGCGGATAAGAAAGTGAAAGTGTGAGAGTGTAAACATGTCATGGGAAGGAACTGACTGCTTGATGATACTTTAGATAAAGCTCTTCCAAAAATTCATCAAAAATATTTTTTTGTCCATTTTCTACCACCAGCAGCACCAATGTCTTATTTTTTTTACCATTAACCTGTACACCCCCCCCCCCCCCCCCCCCCATCTGCAGAGCCTCTATAAGCCGCACTCCGGCCTCGGCTGGTCTATAATGCAAACACCCAGGCAACTTAATTCACAAAGAAGAGATACCAATTTCTTCTCAGCAAGAGATATATCAAGGATGTTAAACAAAGCAAACAGCTGCATTGAATTCTGATGGCGAGAAGCTAAGCCTTCAATTTGAGCCTTTCCTCAGAAGAAAGCAGAACTTAGCATCAAATATATTCCTGGTAGAAAAAAAAAAGAGCGAATTGTGTTATCACGAGAGTCTGTTTACCCACTGAATCTACATATGGCTATCTAATATCTTTGTGCCATTGAGCAGGTTGGAAGCTGGAGTCCCAGGGGTTTCAAGGCTGGGATTATGCATGACGGGGGTTGAACTATTACCCCTGTGTGATTGAAAGACCTCCACCAGCTTAGGCCCTGTTTATTGTACATTTGCATTGCTCAGTTCCATGACGCTGCTGGGAACTATCAGCGGCCGGGCGCCTCATATCTGGGCGCCTATAATTCAGTTTCCCCCGGATCCCCCTCATGCCTTCCAGCGAGAAGGAGAGGTTGAGCGCTTATAGGCAATCATTTAGTCTGATTGACCGGGATAAGCTCTGATCAATATCTTGCACCAGGCCCCACATGTTGAGAGAAAACAAATCAAGCGATTGTGTATTTCAAGCCCGTATTTACACTGGCATTCAGGATTCAATACCGGGACACTTCGACTTAATTTGAGTTAAGAAGAGGACGGCTGAGGTGGAAATGCATATGCCTCACCATCGATGAGGGAACGTAAAATCAGAGGTGGTGTGTGACAGAATTTTAAAGCACATGCTTTATGTCAGTCAATTGCATTCTAGAATCATCTCGTACCACTGAAGAGCAGATCTGTTAATAAAGATAATTGCATTTGGATCCATGCCCTGAAGTGGTCAACTATGCAATTTTACTAATTCATCCTGGTGAAAGGCTGACCTTAAGAAATGTAATTACACACACCTGAGTTACACAAGAGCCCAAGAGGTCCGCCAAACGTTTACTGGTGAAGAAGGTATAATTACCAGAAAACAATTAGCCCATTGTCATGGCAATTGGCGAGAGGGCCTTTTTCAGCGCCGCTTCTGGCTTTAAACAAACACCTGATTATGAAAACCCTGTTTCAGAATCACATACTGTCAATACTGAAGCCTAAATAAAGCTTGTCTATTTTGTTTAATTAGGTTTTTTTTTTTCTTAATATTGGGCTCACCTCTTTCTTAAATATTAAACTGGGTTATTAAAATTTGGGAGGAACACAATACACCTGCCAGTTTAAGGTATACAGTGGGGAGCGGCATTAGTTCTACATGGTCACGTAGAATTAAGTGGTTTAGAGTGGTCTGGTATAAACACAAATCATTTATGAATTTTAATAGGCCCACCCATGCCTCATAACTATGCATGACTTCATACTTTTATAATTGACAGGAAATATGAACTAGGCCAAGGGTCGCCCATTAGAATGACTTTTCATTTAATTTTTTGACAGCCCAATACACAAATGCAGGGTGGATTTCTTGAGCATATTCATGTAGTGCACAGGAACCTTTCTGGTGAAGTCTTGCAGCAATCCCCCGAGGCCACGGCCGCCGCTCTCATAATTACACAGTGCTACACTTTGTAGTAGTGAAGTAGATCTGCCTTTGAGTTGGACACTGTTGTTGTTGTTCAGACAGTCTTTCTGCTCATGGTTCTCATACTATTAGCTGTGTTTTAGAGTTTAAAGAACAGAAACTATGCACACATTTCACGCAGTGGCAGTAAATCAAAGCCACAATAATGGTATGCTCATATGTAAATGTTCGTAAGTATCTACAAATTTATATGGGGCAATCTGCATGTTTGAGTATTAAGTACAATTTTGATCATTTGTAAAAGCTTTATGTGACTAAAACTCTTCCCACCTTTCGTCTGCTGAGTGAAGTTGAGGATAGGAGCAAACGCAATGTTTCTTTTTGCCCAAGTTCAGCTTCAGGTCGTCTTCAGCCCCGACACCCTGGCTGTTTTCTGCTGGAGAGGTGTTCATGTACAATGGAAGAATATGCAGTGGGAAGTTGAGGAATGTGGGCCCTATCACCCCTCTTTTTTTGTACAAGCTAAAACTCATTGTATCCCTAAGATGTAAATCTACACCTCTGTGCTATAAAAGTGCTACAAAGAGGGTTCTTGACTGAGTAAATTAACATTCATCCCACTCGCAATTAAGCGGACAGACTGACATTGTAGCTCCTACATGGCGGCAACACTGGAAGCTTTGTTGACATGGCGTCTGGACGGAGGAAAAACCAGAGGAAAATATTTTCAACTGACTCATCGACTGGACATTGGTATCTGTGGACCAGAGGCTGAGTACAAAACAAGACGCTTTAATCCGGCTTTCGCTCCCTCTCCCGGGACACTGTTGCAGCGTTATTACGAGCATCTTCCCAGCAGGCCGAGCAGAAAGTGTCCGCCATGATTTGTTGTTATATTGCTGATCAGTTACAGACTGTATTGCAAACAGTTTTCTCTGTTTCGAGGTTGAGATCAGAATACACGGTTGAAAGTGTTCATGCAAAAAGTTGCATGCAACTCTGTAACATTATGCAATTTAATACATCTGCAAGCACTATAGAGAAATAAGAAAGCATACTCTACAAAATCTTATTTTAAGTATTACTCACAGATACACGCACGCACACGCACACACACAGCTTGTATCTCTTTAACACTGGATATAAGAAGACGTTACTGAAAGCATGAATACATTACCATCTGCTGCTTTTAATCCCAGACAGTTACAGTAGTGGCATGTTTTGGTAAAAGGATATCATTAATCATGGGTATAATCAGATGACATCAGGTCATGGCCCACTAAGTGTGTTTTCCTCATTATGGTAATATGGAGGAGAGGGGTGTGTTTCCGCTCTTTTTTTTTTTTTTTTTTTTTCCTCCTACATTGACACTTCTTTTCATGACAACCTACTCATAGAGAGGAAAAAGATTAGTAGTGTGGACATAACAGCCGTCTCCTAAAGTGATCGTAACCTGATAAATTGAAGCTGAATGAGGGATATTAAGTGATCTTAGCGGATTTTTCATGTAAAGATATGAAATTTTCTTGTTTTTGGTTTTTCAGGGCGGTATCTCTTTGGGGACTCGTTCCTGTGTCACATCCATGCGGTATCACACCTTAATTCAAGTCGCCCCAACTTCGGTTTATGAATAGACCAAAAGCATTTCTATGGCAGTGGAAAATAAACCCTCAGGCTATTTACTGTCTCCTTGATATATGAAGTTTGTGGTTTTGATTGTGTGTGATTATGTTCTGGGAGAATGACCTTTAGTGGCAACCGTATTGTAATGTAATGAGGATGTGTCAGTCGGTGGGAGTACAGTGATGAGACGAGGCCAGGCAACCGGCGTTCGGGGCATCGATCCACCCGCGCCGCGAGTGTAGAGGAGAATCTGAAATATTTCAGCGCCTCCTTTTCCCAATATACAAGTGGATATGGGATCTCGTGGAGCTACTCTGAGGCACTCGAGGCAGCAATCAAATACAAAGAGAAACACGACTCTGAGGCACACGCACCCTCCTGTCTTTGATTATTGAAGAGCATCAAATTATCATTTATTTCCTCAACCAATCAAGATAATATCAATTATATTAATATAAACTTCGTAGTTTTAAAAATATCCCAGCGTGTTTCCTTTATTTTGATTTCTTCGGTAAAGTGTAAATCATGTGGATCTAATATTAACGGTGAGTGGGAATGTGACAATTATGACAATGTAGTATCGTGTTAATGATGATTAATGTGGAAAATATAAAAAACAGTGGGAGCAGAGGTGAAAAGAGAGGTGGTGCAGATTGATATGGTGATGGATTCTCTTACCCCCACCTTCTCATTAACTCTGGCCTGGGTAATATGACCTGGGAGAGATTTTCTCCTCCTACTTCAGCCCTAACATTCAGTCTCTAAGCCCTGCTTGGTAAGCCCCATCTCATAAAGCACAATTAACTGGGCCAATCAGACAGGCTTAAAGTCACTCCTCTTGTGCTTTAACTCCTAATTAACCAAAATACATCATCAGCAATAAATCAGCGCCATGGATTTCAATCATAATCACAGTCACAGTAATGTTGTAATTTGCTGTGACTTTTTCGTCAAGGACTACTTGGCGTGATTTGGGTTAATATGGAATAAAGTCAATATTTTTTCCTTTTGGCCTAGTTTTTCTTAAAAAAAAAAAAAATTAAAGATCCTTAAGAAGTCAGATTTAGTCTTGAATGTGAATCTTTGACGAATGTTATTTGAGTATATACCGAACAGTTTATCTCTGGGGTCTGAGCCTTAACTGTGGAAGCCGAGCGCCAGCGAAACATTAATCACCAAAGTATTATGGCTGATATCGCTGGACAGCACATTAATTCAGGTGGCTATTAGGCTCCCTTGCAGCCAGCCTTCAAAAAAAAAAAAGGTCCACATTGATATTCAGTTGACCGTGTACAGCGTTGCAGAAAGCTAACTAAGGTGTCACTGCATCTAAACAATAAGCACAACAAATTGCAGATATGAATGTTACCAATATCTAAGTATGTGTATTTGGGGGGCCAGTGTTGCCGCAAAATATGGACTCCAGTGGGCTGCGGGCATAATCATTCTGGACCCGAATACAGTCTTCCCTGTATTCCTTGTCAACAGAGACACTCTACCTGTAGATGGAAAATAAAAAAAAAAAAAAAAAAAAAGGTCTGAAGAAACACCAATTAGAATGGCTCGCTCTCCTGCACTCCCTCAGAAAAGCCTGGCTCCGCTAAAGGTCAGCCTGAAATTTGAATGACAGGGCCAAAGTCTTTTACTCATAATTTTTGTGTTTGCAATAGATTTCGGAGCAATTCACAGCCTTAAAGGCCTTAAGTGGAACAGCAATTAATTGTAATGAATAATCTGACAAATCTGGTTGACATATGGCCGCTAATACTCTTCCTTTCTAGAGGGAGCAGTGGAGGGATTAGATTACCTCAAATGAAATCTGGGAGCACTGTGCCATCTGCATGTACAGGGAGAGGCAGCGCACGTAGAACAGGCCGTGGGAGGAACCGGGGTCTGCTCCCTGCCGCTCCACTTCCCTCAACATCGCCAGCTACTGATTTGGGAATAGAGCCCCCCCTCCTTTTTTTTTTTTTTTTTTTTTTTCTTCACCCCCCTCATCTTATTGAACCAGCTGCCTCTCATGAAATAAAACGCAATAATGCTGAGGCGTTGCCAAAATCGAACACACTGAGAAAAGTAAACAAACATGACAGGAGTGATAAGTGTTGTGCAAACACATAAACAACACCGCCGCGTCAACCCGTCCGAGAGCCGGGGAAGCCATAACTTTATTAAAAGCGTTTAAAAGTACAGAGGAATTCACGGCACTTACGCTTCTCTTCAGTATTTTACTTTTAGCCTGCAGGAAGTATCTTGTAATTTATGATAAAGAAGGAATCAATGCGAAAAGTAGTGCTGCATTATTTAATCATGATGAGGGAGTCAAAGGAGGCCTGAAATATGGACAGTGTTCGAAAAATATTCTGATCTACTGCTGTAAAACTACAGATTATAGACACAAAATATGTATTCAGGTGGCGAATTACATCGACATGGATCACTTTTACAGTACTGTAGAACTGGATTGATACAATTCCCTCCTCATAATAGCAGCACTCAGCTGATGTCAACGTGGATCCAATCCAATTTTAACTCATATGATCAATAATAAAGCATTAAATTTAATGATCTGATCAATTATTTAGTGAAAATACTTTTTAACACTGTACATAGAAAAAGCCAATTAAAAAAAAAAAAATCAATGCGAGCAGAAGACAAGCCGAGTCGGTCAGTCAGAGAGTTCTTTCAGCGATGGACCGAGGGCTCCGGCGCTGGCGGGACTTTCAGCGAGTCTCAAGCACTTTGAACGGTGCCAATACAGTAAGAATAGCCCAGTTCTCAGCTCTGGGAAACAATGTGCCGCTGGGAGTGTGCTGCTGTATCAACAGAGCCGAGAGGTGTAATGGCGTCATACTGTAAACTCCTGCTAAACGGCTGATAAAGAGGCGGCATTCTGCAGGATGGCTATTAACGGCCAGCTGACATAAGCAAATGGTTCAGCACTTTTTTTTTCTCTTTTTTTTAAAGAGGGGAAAATGCTGCACTCATGACATAATTCAGCACGCCGCTGTTTCTCAGACTTGACGGTATTGTTGAAATGAAGAGCCGAGTGTGGAGTTCAGAGCAATGTTTGGAGTTGACTGTTCTCCCTCCCTAAGAGGTTGAAGGAACAGTCAGACTCACCAGCAGTCTGGGTGTGTCAGATCAAATAAATATGATCAATAACAAGTTTTACGTTTACTTTACACCCAGTTCAGAAAATGTGCATTTTAATGAAATAATTTGTTGATTTCTAAACTTGGTATTTATTTTTTTTTTTTATCATTATTCTCCAAAGAACGTGTCAAATCACACTTTAAGATTAAGTCACCTTCGCAATGAGCCTAAATCCTTCAAATTTGTGTCAACCATTTAAATCCACTGCTGGAATAAATGTGTTCAGGCTTAAAAGCATGTCAGTATCCACTTGCCACGGCACTACAACCCACTTCATACAATTCTTCTGATCTCAAGCTGTTTTCAAAGATGCTTCGGCATCAAGAAAAGAATCAATTTAACCAAACATCACAAAAACATTCTGTACAGCCCGTGTAGGCCGCGGCGTGTTTGAAGCCATTCAGAGAAAGTCGCTGATGAGTGGGAGTGGTGATCTAAGACAGTGCATCTGCTCACATCTGCCTAACCAGCATCGGTGTGACACAAACTCACCTAGATAACACACACTAATCACCTCGTCCAGAGGCGGCGGGTGTCAGCTCGGATTACCAGTCACCGCTGGCTGCTTTATGATCATCGCTTTAGCCCCAATGTAGCTCTGATACGGCGCTCCGGATTGGCTCCATTAACTCCACCTGACAGAGGGGGGAAAAACAACAATGCATAATCACCCTTTTCTTCTTATAAAATGCATTCTGAGCGGATAGTTCAGGAGCCAGGTCTCACATTTAATTGCAGGAATTGAATAAAGAACGTTTTCCAAGAGGTGCTGGTGTGTGGCTAGCATAATTGCTAGGGAACAGGTCTTAATTTAAACCGGGGGGTAATTATCATGCAGCGCATACCCACCCAGAATGTTTGCATAACTATCACAAGCGTTTTCATAAATGATGCTTTAATTAGTCTTAATTAGAATTTGTTTAAGTCAGCAGGGAATGCAGGGCCCGTGAAATGATGTATGTAATAAGCATCAGGGCCCGCTCTGTTTTTTTTCCTTACTTGGGGAATAGAGCTGACAAAATCACATCACATTAAATTGATTCAGTCAGAATTAAAATTCTTATGGTATTAATTAAATGGGGGAAGATCTCATTAGCAGGCTGTGTGGTGAGGGAGAGACCCTCTCTGCCAGCAGATGTGACGGTGTCAGAGCTGCTGTACATGCTTGCCATTAGGGCCCCAGACAAGGAAAAAGTGAGAGAGGAGAGAGGACGGAAGGGAGGGAGGGAGGGAGAAAAGAAAGACGGAGGCCGTGAATGACAGAGGACAAAAGAAGGTAGGGGAAAAAGTGGAGCATGGAAGATAGACAGAGTGGGAAGAAAATGAGCAATGTGAGAATGCGAGAAAGAGAGAAAGGGGGAGAAAGCCAGTGAGTGTCTGTAGCTCTGCGAGGGGGAGGAGGAGGAGGAGGAGGAGAGCGAAGTGGCAGCATATTAATGGGCTGAAGTCTCCTCACCATCTATAGCTTTATTTAGCTTCATTTGGTCTATTTGGCTGGAGGAATTCAATAAGAGGAGAGCTAATGACTTGACCAGATACCCTGTTATCAGCACTGATGAGACACCCTCTCTGCTTGACTCTTTATACAGCTACAGTAGTCTAATAGGCCACTGGGAGATTGCTACCCGGAGTACGGCGCAGACCTTCCCTCTGGAAATATAGAACATGATTGTGCCTCGGGGAGCTCTGCGTGGATATAACAGGGCTCACCTGATCCCCTTGAATCACTATTGACATACTTCTTAAGGACCTAAACTGAAGAATAACCACCCAATTCAGAGGCGCTACTGTATATAGAGGATTTCCTCTTTTATCCCATTGTGTTTTCGAACGGAGTTTTTCATCCCTCAGGTAGCGTGCGGTATCATCAGGTCAGCAGATAGCGGCGGGGATGTTGAGCAATAGACACATTGTTGGACGCCCGCAGCAGCTGTCACTTTGAGTGAACTGCAACCTTGAGTGGACAGAAGAAAGCGAAAGGAAAAATCCGTCTTTTCCTGAGACGTGTGCGACCCGTTGACTCGTTTGTGCATGTGGTCGCTAGACGGCAGAAATCTATGGCGTGAAAATTAATACGGGTCAGAATACAGTTTGGCTTATATGTCAGAGAGACCAAATAATACCACAGTGTAGACTTTTTATTCACCATAAAGTCAAATTTTTTTAAAAAGAAGCATTTTTATATCCAAAATGGCTGCGTAAAACACCTTAGGCCTACAGTGTATGAGACAGACATTGTAAACACTGGTAACACTGCCCTGTATAGAATCCAATGAAAATGATAATGGGGGAAACAATGGCCTCAGGCAATGTAGCAGCAACCTAACATTTCCAGTGTTACAAGGCATCACTTTCCCTTTATTAGAAGTAAGCATGACTGTTAGTGGGTCCTGCATAAATATTTGGGGTAAATACACAGTATATCATTTTTCTTCACACTTGAATTGCATTATGATTTCCATGCAGACTCAGGTGAACCAGGGTCAGGGGACTAAATTAAGTGGGTCCTGGAAGCAGCTGCAATGGTTTCTCTCTTTAACCATGCTTGGCTGGTTAAGCTATCAAAAGCCGCTTGTACATGCATCATAAAAAACACTGTGTGTGTGTTTAAAATGGTATTAAAATGCTGTTGACCCTTAAAATTAGAAAGGGAAACGTGCAACTCTTTGCATGGCAATTATTTCGTGTCCGTCCGGCGCACAGTAGCGTCAGGACATGTGACAGAGGCCCCTTGAAAATTTATTGACAGACAGGCGCAGAAGTGAGGCGGTTCATTTATGACAATGGGGCGTGATGACATCACGCCATAAAAGCCCTCCGCAGGGTCAGATGGCATACGCCGCGTGGCTCCGAGCCTTTGTGTTTGCTATGCATGAATATATAAGAGGTGGAGTGGGTTAGTGGTTGACATTGCTTCCGTGTGATGCATTGTGACATCCACCGCCATGCTTTTTTTTTTTTTTTTCTCCCCTTTTTTATTAAACGGCAAGGCTATCCGATCGCGTCAGCAGCCAGCTGCAGTTCATATCGGTGTAAAGTTGGAAGTCCCGGAGCAGCGTGTTCCTGAAGAAAAATAGCATGAATGATCTTTGCAACAATAGGCTGATTTGACCTGAAGGCTTTTTGACTCCGATCCTCACTGAGAGCTTGTATGAGAAGAATCAGTGGCACTGGCCTCCTCAGGAGCAAAAACACAAAAAGTTGGAGAAATTTGTGTAAAACATACATTTGTTTGTCCATTTCTTCAGGCGGTATCTCCTCTACCCAGCTGACACCTCTTGCATTAGTTGTTGAGGAAATTTTTGCAAATGAGTGAGCAGGACTTAAAAATGGTGACTTTTTGGGCCATTTCACAAATTTCCATGATTTGAGTGTTTATTCCAGTAGATTCGAAAACATTTTGAAATTGATTTCGAGAAAATACTCTCCTTCACTTCATATAAAGTAGTTCTATTGCTGTATAAAAGGACAAATACAATAATGTGACATTTTGCGTATTTGCCTCCTTCAAAATGAATTATAGCATTTATGCTTCTTTTCCGATGCTCTATAATCACTTTCCAATGCGATCGCTGTTCCTTCCATCTCAGAGTAAATAGACTGGTCATGTTAACAGCAATGTGAGCGTAACCAGTCCCAGTGTGTCCGAGCTGAAACTATATGAACAGGCTATTATGATAATTTAGCTTACTTATAATAATTAGCTGTTGTATATTCATTAGCCTTTTAATTGGTGAACTCTGGGGACTGCTAACAATTGCAGTCATTCAAATACACTAATGATACACACACACACATGCACACGCATGCACCGTCCTCCTCTCAGAAAGACTTTGCAGAAGTAACCTCCCCCTGAACTTTTGCAGAGCACTCTCCTTCCAATCTCGCTCCAGCTTTTTTCAATACAGCTGTCAGTTTTGGCCCCTCCAAAAAAAAAAAAGCCAGCTTCAAGTCTGAATTTGTTGCTTTGTCCTCAGTGAGAGGAAGTACCTGTGACATCTGCACTGACATGCTGGAGATAATCCTCCATGTGATTGTCAGACAAATTGGGGGTCAGCGCTGTTGCAGACAGGGGAGCGCGGCGAGGGACATGGAGGAAATGTTCAATCATGGGCCAGCCCATTCGGGAGCCTCCCTTTTCAGCCTCTCCAGCCTATGGTTCATCTCTCTTTCGTGCTCCCCGCTCTCTTTTTCTCTGCCCACAGCTGCCGGGCTTCCACTGGGAGGAAGCTGTATTATGGCTGGGTTAATTTACTGATTAATATCCAGCCACTAGATCCAGCTTTCCCCAGATGGCCAATTAAAACTACAACTGGCAGCACGCGTAGCCCTGGCAGCAGGTTGCCGTCGGCCCAGGGCTGGAGGCTGTGACAGAAGGTGTGGGTCCTGTTTGGGCCCAAATAAGAGCCATTCGCTATCTTACTCTTTTGACTTCATACAACACAAGTACAAACTATAGCGGCAACAACGTGCCTCAAACTGTGCAATAACTGAACCTGCATTGAGAACATTTGCTGCAGATACCTGCTGAAACATTCACCTGAAACAGAAGGTCATAGATTCAAATGTGTCGTTGTGAAAAAGTGCATTGCATGAATAATAATTATCATGCAAAATGCAATTGCAGACAATTAGTGTGAGTGCGTTCAATGTCTTTGCAGACCAAATAAAGATTTTCTATATAATAATGCAGTGATAATTAAAATAACTTTATTTACCTGGTACAATTTCAAATAAAACAGACAACTACACAAGCTACAAAAACAATGGAGCTGAAGCTGTAAGTATAAAAAAGGAAAATGAAAAAGTATTTGATTACAACTAAACACAGTTAAACAGTAGATAAACATTAATTTTTAATATGATATTATACAGAGAAGGAGATAATTAGACAAAAACAAAGAGTAGAAGTAATGCCCTGATTAAAAAAGAATGTTTCTATATCCCTAACTATAAGGATTAACTTCATTGTTGTATCACTTGAAATAATTACATTCCTTTTTACAAATATATAAATATTACTTCAGTAGTATTGTGTATATTATTGTTATAAGTTATTGCAGGAATCTATTTAATTACTTACTGTTAATTACTTTTTCCTCTACTCAACTTCAAGTCAATAATTATGTGCTATATTGATCATTGTACCACACATGTGTTAATAAATACAAGTAATAAAATATTTCAGTAAATAATCCAAAACAAATAAGTGGAGAAAAAAGAACGTGGATCATTTAACGGATCTCATATGAATTCCCACATTTTAAATTTGGAAATCTTTTTCATTTAGATTGTTTCAAAACTATGTGCGGAGTGTGCAGATATTTTTATATGCAGCCCAATTTATTCACCTCTGAGCAGAACAAGATCTAGAATATAAATATCCGCTTTCAATAACATTTTAATATAGTGAGTGAGACATAAGCTAAAAATTGTGTTTCCTACACTTCCCCTGAAAGCTGTAGGATGGCAGAGTATTACCAGTAATCCGGGCTGAAATGAAGCAGTGTTAATTTCACTATAATAACCCACTGCACATTATGAGACACTGGCTATATTTAGGTGGAGGCCATTTGAATACAGGTCTTGTTTTAATACTGACACAAACCTTATAAATGGGCCTGGGTCACCATGGAAACACTGTAAATACAATGGCCGCTGCTCCTCTGAGAGGAAGGGTAATTAATAACTGAATTACCGAATGCAGATAGAACGCCAGACAGGCCCATGCAGCTGCTTAGTCCCTTGATAAAGGAGACTTCAATACAAACAGTTGTACTTCTACCGGGTCAGCTAAACCAGGGATATCTGGGCCATCTCTGTTCAAAGAGAAAAAGGCCACGAACAGAATTGATGGCCCATTTCATTATGTAATTGCCTCTTTAACTTCCTTGTTCTGAGCAATCGCTCTTTAAACTCAAGCTCAAGGTAATATATGCAGAGATATGAGGGTAGTCTCGCAGACAGATAATTCAGTAAATAGCTGTAATCTTTGCATCACCTTTAACCACCCCGGAGCCGGCTAATATGTCATCTTAAAAACGTGCAGCACCCGCAGTGAGGTACGGTACATAAAGATCCGCCGCCGCCGCCGAAGATCTGCCACAGAGGAGAGGTGTGCATCAACACGGCGCCGAGCCGAATCCTCCGCCATCACGCAGAGCGGGGAGAGCAGGTTTACTGCCACCGCTACCTTCTCCGCTGCCGACGATATCAAAAGTGAGGACTGGTGCTGGAACAAGGCTTGAGACAGCCTTTAAGCTGCCACCCTCAGTGTCGGGGTACAAGGAGCACAAAGCTGGATATGATTACCTACAAGAGAGCGACGCTTCCTGCCCTCCAACCCTTGAACTTAAGGTGTACCCTACATAGAATCAAAGTAAACACCAACCTCCAGCTCAGAGCCTCTGAAGTGGGTAGATGTGAGAACACAACATGAGTGACCCGCTTCCTTTCATTTCCCTCTTCATAAAGATCCCACAAATGAAAAAAAAGAGGAAGGGAAAAAAAAAAAGGCGATGCAACACACAAAGCAGTGGTGGGAAGGCTATGGTCTTATTGAAGGGTCAGTAGTAGGATCACTGTGAGAAGGTCACCAAAGAGCCCAAATTCACACCCCATAATTGAGTAACAGGGGTCGCTGATTACACGGGAAGAAGCACAGACCGGCGTCGGACTGTGGTCGGAGCTGCGCTCACTGGAGGCTGCACAGGAAAAACAAGACAAGCCACCAAAAGAGGGCTGCGGAGGGAGGTGCAGAATATTGGACTGGCTTCCCAGGCCACCGCGGCGATAAAGAATGAAGAATTAATTAACTGAACAGCCAGATCTAACAGGACCCGCTATATCAGAAAGACGGAGAGTGCGAATTTTTTCATGTAATTAGATCAATTGGGCATGAAGTGAAGAGGCTTTATCCAGGAGCAGTGTGTGGCTCTGAAGTGGGATCACTGACAGAGGTTTGATTACCTTTTGATTGTTAATGCAAAATTGGTATAAATCTCTTATTTTCTCATTAAGAGTTCGGAGGATGATTTTATCCTGATTTTTTTTTTCCAGGGCTGATGCGCACGTGAATCTTGGTCTTAAGAAAAGCCGGACCTTAATGTGTATCATAAATAGTTTTTATAGCAAATGTGCTTGTCGCCTTCAAATCATTAGTGGTAATTAATGACTTCCCTGATAATTCACCTGAGTGCTTTATGTCCACTTATTTGGCCTATAAATTACCTTCAGGAGGACTCGTTGACTCATCATTTCAATACAAGGCTTTTCAAATGAGTCTTTCAAGTGTTTTCCGCCACTTTATTGTTCTGATACAGCTTCACGATCCTCCCCCAATAGCTTCCGGAAGATTAGTGAAAATAAAATTAAAATTGACTCCACTTGTATGAAATCGGCGCACAAAAAAGAAGCAAACCGTCACGTGGGAACGGCTACAGAGCAATAAATCTCTAAATTGTTTTATTAGTGTTTGACTGAGTGAGACGCCCGTCTCTTGGATATGAACTCGGAGCTAAAGGCTGATCCCGACCGGAGCGTCCCCCGGGGAGGGGATCGTTGTGTGGCCCAGTGGAGCAGTAGACTGCCTCCGTCTTTGTCTGTATGTGTACACCTTCGGTCGCGAGACAGGGGACGCGCGTGAGGGATGGGCCTCATCGTCCGGGGGAAACGGCTTGTGTCGGCCGCCCACACCGCGCCTCCCCTGTGTGAAATTGGCTGAGAGGATGTAGACATATTCCATGCACTGATCCATGGCTGAGTATAAACAAGAGAGAATCTCGCTTTCACTCCCAGAAGGTCAGGAAGCGTCCCCGTGAAACAGTAAGTGACACTGCCTCTTCCGCGCTCGCTAACAGTCTGACCAGTGGAACTTGACCCTCCCCTTCCCCTCCGCCCACCCCCACCCCACCACCACCCCCTCCGCCTGCACCCCTCCCACCTTTGTGTACGGCCCGTTCTCCCACTCCCAGCGGGGTGCACTGATATTTAGAGTCCGGGTATGCCAACTTCATCAACAATTCCTGGAGCAGATACTCAAATTCACATTGAGGGATCAAGCAAAGGCGTTGGGGTTTGCGACCGAGGATCCGTGACCGGCCGGGAACACCTGTAACGTCTGACGTCTAAACAGGGCGCCCAGTCGTATATCACGACTTCAGCCAGACAGACGGGAAATAACATCTAAAAAAAAAAAAAGAAGAAGAAGAAGGAAAAAAAAATAAAATCCTGTCAGATCATGATCTCGCCGCTATCACCGTCCAACCGGTTGAAACGGCGGCATGAGATCTGTGCATGAAATCTGATTGCGGATGAAGTGAAATGGACTGGGGAAGGCATGAATGTAATTAAAGTGGCTGACACTTTTATGCTGGGTAATGGGAGTCCGGGGCCCAGCTATTCCCCGACGAGCTCGCCTCACAGTATGGAGTACATTTTAATACCACCCCGTACAATGACTTAAATGCAACTCTCCAGGCCTTCGTGGAGATGTAATATTGATGTGTAAATAGGATAAATGCCAACATCGTGGGGTTTAAGGTACATAGGAAATAAACACTGCCTAATACACTGAATATATAAAACCACTCAACCGTCTGGAAACTGCAAAGCCAGACAGGAATAAATAAGAGAAGGGTAACGCTCGGTGTCAACCTTTAATACACCCCTGAACACCACGCAATTACAAACAGACACAAGTGTATTTCTTAGTGTAATTAAAACTCAGGGTTTTGCCGAATATGTTATTTGTGGCTGCAGCAAAAAAAAAACTCTCCCAGATTAGACCAAACCAACCCACTTTAGTCCCGACTGCAAAGAAAAACTGGGACGAACACCACCAGAACAAAAGAAACATCAGTTTCCTATGTGAAATTAGACTTAATGAAATCACAGTCTGCCCTAAGCAGAGGAAACAGATGAGTTGTGTTGTGCGTGGCAGCACTAATGCAGAGTGTAGAAAAACAGTTAGGCATTGTCCAATCAGTAATGTATTTGTTAACGCAGGTAGGAAGGAGGGAGCTTTTAGATCACAGTGGGGCAGATAATGAAGAAGTTAATAAGAGGAATGGCACTCTGAAATGTTCCTCAACCACCTAGGTCCCACAATTTAATCTGTAATAAATAATCTGGCATCATTGCAAGATGGCATCTCATAATGGCAAATGAAATATGCTGGTATGATAGGTACAATAAATCTGGATTTTCCTATGGTTCCCTCAGGCTAGGACAATATGCAACTATAGTGCTCTCTGTCAGGAAGAGCAGATCTCAGAGCCGTCATAAAATCTAAATGGGCACTAATTAGGCAAGCCTTCCCTCTCACACTTACTATTTCTATTGACATTTTCGGCGCGCCGTACCCCCTCCCCCTGCACCACTATAAGTCACTGAGAAAAGAACTCCCAGGATTGCAGAGCACAGGGCTGTTAAAGGGAAGTTCAACTTAGTGGTAATGAATAAATTTGCCCTCCCATGCAGTACTGTTTCTTTTGTCTTGGACCCAAGTATATTCATGCATCTAAATGGTAATTTGCTTTGTAACAACCACACGGCCACTATGGCAGATTTCAACAGCCATAAATATACATTATAATTGCCTTTGATTAGTGATAAACTCCTTTAATTTGAAAAAAAAAATGGAAATGGGAAGTGTTTTAATTATAATTCAATCTTCTCCAATATAATAATTAGCTAACATGTATTTTAAGATGATATTGAAACTGTAAATGTAGTGTTCTGATGATTATATGATTTTTATTTTTAATTTTTTTAAACCGCAGACACCAGCTGAGTTTAGTTAACTTCTCCATAGGGAGCGCTGGGGTTGAGGAGGGAGCAAGGAGTGGCGGGATCAGGTAAATATATACGTATGCATTCCTGGCTGCTTCAAATTAATAAAAAACCTAATGCGTACTTGGCACAGGACTGCTTGTTGAACATATGCTGCAAGCATGGCTAAGCCATCTGGCTCAGAGTCAAGTATTCCCACCAACTGTAGTCTTATGCTACCTGACAGTGGAAAAGCTTTATTCCCCCGGCATCGGGGGCACAAATGGAGAAATATTATTGAAATGATTATCTGCATCAAGACTCAGATTTGGGCTGACATTTCACTGGCTCTGTGTAATCCGAGGGGTTGTCTAGGAGAGGGCGGAGAGGGGGTTTGCCGGTAAGCCTTGGCGGGATGATTAATGAAGCCAGGATACTGGGTGGACCTCCACTCAGACCCAGGGGCCGAGCCCCGCATATGAAATTGGCCTATGCTGCTCATCTCCCTGGGAGAGAGCTACTGATGATCCTCCCGACACCGCTCTGCCTCCAGTCGCCAAACAGCACTCCAAAGCCACGCCAGATCCGGGCTTACGAGACGCTCTCCTCACACTGCACGGCGGAGAACAGCATCCGTACACCTGCTCTTCTCTCAAGCACCCATCACTCAGGCCGGCTTTTGTGTTTGTTTGTTTTTTTTTATTTTCCAAAATGGCGACTATTCTGGACTACTTCCTTTTAATAGCTTTATTATAAAGTTTTATTAAAGCAATCTTAAATTTTATCTTAAAGTTTTTTTTTTCTTCTTCTTCTTCCATAGTGTCAACCATTTGAACTTTTCCAGATTAGTTTTAACACATTTGGGGGAAAAAAAGCATGCATTATCTTTATAAAGTCACACCTGAGAGCGTCACTATAATGTCATCCTGCATGGCAAGCCTGGTATTTCTATATAACACCATGTATCGCTTTTATTAACCATAAGTCCCACAGTGCTTCACATCGCTGCAGCAGCGTTGTCGAAACTCTTCCCTCAACCCTTTAGTCCTGACGGACGGGCTGGCGAACGCCTCTCAGGACGCCGCTGATCAGATATCATCGAACCCACGTCTCGACTATGAATAAAACAAAAAAGAGAGAGCGAGAGAGAGAGAGAGAGAGGCAATGATGTGCAGTTCGTGAAAGAACACAGACGAACAGGAGGCAAATTATTCAAAAAAGTGAAGACCATCTTTAATCATTCTGTCGATGATTAGTCATAGACAATGTCGCTTTGTTAAAAGTGTGCTGTAATTAATAACAGGACCAGGATGGAACAATTGAGGGAGCGAGTGTCATGAGTTGTACAATACCAGAGAGGTGATTTCTAAATAGTGTAAATTAGGTGTTTACCTATTGTGATCCTGCCTGTGACACTGCAGCTTCTTTTTCCACAAGAACAAGACTAAAGAGAATGATTAATTGCAAGCTCACGGGTTTTACAGCTTCAAGAGTAAATCAACTTCTGAGAAGTGCTAACTTGCTAAAATATAAACTAATTTTAGGCCCCAGATATTAAAATATAATCCATCTTCCTCCTCCACAGGGAAAGCTAATTAGAAAATGTGACTGGCATAAGAGAGGAGAGGTGGAGGAATGGTGGGATTAGGCTCGGGAGCAGAAAATTACACCCTCTTGCTAAATCTCGAGATTTCTATACACTTCAAATCAGCTATTTCCCTTTGTACTTCAGCGTTTGTCACATTTCCAAAACAAAAGCTCGAATATCATTTAAATCAAATTAAAACATGCGAAGTTAAGCAGTTGCTGTGGGAATCGCTGAAAAGAAATCACCCAAAAAAATATTTGTCTGAGGATGCTTTTTTTTTTTTTCTCCCCAATTACAAATATTTATTACGTTTGTCTCTGTCTCTGGTTTTTTTTTTTTTTTATTTGAACATCTACCTGGTACAGTTTCACTTTAATGCAAAAGCCAATAAACAGTGACTGCCTGGGGCTACGAGGCTACCTGACTGAGGCTCCACTGGCATTCGGCTCCTGTGTTCCTCGCATGTATTGACCTTATGCAGCGAAACATCTGCAACCTATTGTACATTGTTAGTTATATGCTTAAGAAACAAAGCAGATCCAAACAGGAGCACGTCTGCTTTATACCATCAAAGACACGTTAAAGATAAAGGAATATCAGAAATAAATCAAAAAGGGAAAAGTTCTTTTTTTTTTTTTTTCGTTTTTTTCCTTAAATTAACTTAGACATTGAGACAGCTGTTTGGACCTTGTTAGTTGTCAGACGGAGTGTGTTATGAGTAAACGTGCAGAAAATAAGCAGTATACAATATGACACAGTAGCAGCATTCAGCGGAGCTGAGTAGCCAGAGCCAAGCTCTCTTGAGTCCCAGAAGACAATCCCTAGAGAGAAGGAATTGCTCAGAGTGGTGACAGCTTAAAGGCAATAAGCCAATAATAAAGACCAGCAAAGTGGCCATGAGAGAGACTGCTATTCCTGCTGCCTTCAAAACAACACAGCAAACAAGTGTGGCTCACAAGTCTGCAACCTCGTGAGCAAAGTTAAAGTGATTTTTCTTTTTTCTTCTTGTTCTTTTTTGCAGCACATTAATAGAAATGTACTGTTTTCACTTTTTTTTTTTTTTTTTAACAAATCTCCAAATTTCTCTAAATCTTTCCCAATATGTAAGAAGAATTTAATTTCCATGTGTGACTTTTTTTTTTTTTTTTTTTTTTGTCTTTTACAGCAGGTCAGTGTTAATCCATTCGGTACAGAACATAAATTCATCATCCATTTACAAAGGTACATTACAAGTATTTTAGTGCTATAATAACTGTACAATTGCTTCCCCGCTGGGCGTCTTATTTAGCTGCACTGAAATGCCTTCCTACTGTCTGTAACTACTCAGAAACACTCAAAGGAAATCTGCAAATTGCAGCTAGTGTCTCCAAAGTTTTTGTCCGAGTGTACTGACACGAAGCAGAATTTGAAGACGACTGTATTTGGAAGCAAGAAAAAAAAAAAACAAAATCACAGGACTTAATCAGATATTTTCACATTGATCTATTTGTTTAAATAAAATAGTCATAAATGACAAGAATTATCGTTTGCATTAAATCTTTAAAGGGTTCCCCAAATCCTCCAAGGGTTTCTCTAAAAGACAGCCACTAATTAGTGTGTGAGGAGGAGAGACTACACAGAATGCATCGTGGCCCAGTTCTTTCAACCCGTCACACCTAACTTTTGACTTTCCATTCGCCCTCCACACCATCAACTTTCCTTGCTTGGAACTTTGGTGTTTGACTCCAGCGTTAGTCCTGTTCTTCGGCGCGGCCGTTACCCAGGAAGGATGACAAATTTCTGGGCTACTTTGGAAAGAAGAGTGCAGCAGAGGAAGCCGGAGACTAGTTTGTGATGGGGGGCCACGCGGTGGAAAACTCATTTGGAATTCAGCACTGCAACATTGCCATCTTTTGGCCAGAGTGTGTATTCTAAAATCTCCTGGATGCTTCATCTCCAGAGCCACTCTTGAGGTGCTCAGGTAGCTTGGCACAATGGTAGGTGATGGATTTAATCTTTTATTCTATTTCTGTATGATATTAAAATAAATAAACATGTTTTTTAGTGGTTGCATGTTTAAGGAATAAACCTTTAACTGCTTATTTCGTTCAAACCAGATGTTTTAAATATTCGTTTCATTATTTAATGTTCCTTTTTGATACATACAATCTTAAAATCTGATGTGAATTAATTATACTGAACTCTTTAACCACTACAGACAAAAGCAGCTGCCCAAAAATATTGATTCTGCATGTTTAATCATTTTATCTTTTGTCATCATTCAACAATGTTTTTCTTTCAAAAGTAAGTTCACAGTCTTCAGCATCCACGCTGTGAGTTTGCAGACGTGTAGTGAACAGGAAAGACTTGAGAGGCTCTGCTTATCCCCTACCTGAATAAATATTTGTCTGATGCGGCGGCGCCGTCCTGTTTTCCCACGGTGGTGTATGGGACATCATGGATAAGCGAGAGGATGGGCTCTGACAGAGAGTGACAATTCATCCCTTCATCCCCCCCTAACTGACATGTCACATTCTCTGATGACTTTATTGTGCTCCCTGTCACTGCACTTAATCTGTGTGTCAGTCAAGCCGGAGCAGCCCACACCACCACCTCCAGACAGCAAAGCTAATACCCACCCTTTTAATGACATTAGATTTGGAGTAATGCCATTCAGTATAGCACTGATATTATCTTCTATTTGCATCATTCAGCCAACGACACAGCCGGAGCTCGGGCCGATAGAGAGCTGGTCATTTCCCCATCCATTTCCACTCGGATGACAGATGTCAAGATGGAAACTGACTATTATTTACTGTAGCCATGTTTTTATCACACGCAGACATGATGTCTCACTTTACCCCGGGCTGTCAGCCAGTGCAACAAAACCTGTCTTTTTGTGATATTTGGAATACACCCCGTTAATAATTCTGATTCTTGTTTGCACTGATAAAACGTTCTAGATGGATATACGCTCACATAAGTGACTGTCCAAATCAGTAAACTACATGATGTAAGTCCCATATCTTAATATAGTCCTGGAGTGACAAAGATTGATGACGATACGTTAGTTTTAGCATCTTTCTGGCACTCTCAGCGTAAAGTGATTTAATAATCCCTGCCTGTGCATGCTCAAACACTGCTTCGTAAAAATTCCTCATCTCAATAAGCACCCATACTCTCCACTTCAGGTGTGATGATGGCGCTGTAATGAACATGCCACAATTGCTTTTGAGTGATTCAAAATCCCCGTGCAGTGCGCTGGGTCCCCCTGTCATTGAGAATGAGTAAGCAGCATTACCAGCCCATCAGCATTACAGGTAACAAAATCTTTTTCTTTTTTTTTTTTTTTTTTTTTTTTTAACTGACAGTGAATTCTCCCTCCCATCAGAGCTCCCAGTGCCTAATTAAATGTATTTAGCATCATAAATATTCCAGGGGGACAGGTTGACACGATGAATTAATGTCTCGCCTCAGTACCAGAGCCTCTCTATTGGCTGTGGAGAGAAAGTTAGCCTGATGCCTGATGGTAAATGCTGTTCGGCGCACTTCTTGTTATAAATCAGCGTCGCGTTTGTTTTCTGATAAAGTGAAAACTCAAAACTGCATCAGTGCTTGTTAGTATCCTGGACTGGAGAGGTGCTGCTTTTGGAATATTTGTAATGAAACTCAGCTGATGTTAGTCAGTCTAATTTGTTAGTTGTATTTTTCCTATCAACTTGTGGAAAAATCATCTTTCAGCTCTTTGGTCAAACTGAACTCACCTTTAAACACATGACTGAAGAGTTTCATAGTTTCGTGTCATGCAAAGAAATAACTTTTACCTTTAAGAGTGAACAAGCCCCACTTCGCCGGTGAGACGTTTTTCAGGTATGGCTGAATATCACTGTGTCCTTGTAATTGAATATCTAGACTCACACTCACTCGGGATCCGTTTGCACACAGTGTATCCTACATGTCGTCTCAGTCAGGGAGAGGATTGTCCCCGGTGAGCTGCTTTGGCAGTGCAGCCGCTATAAGCTGCTGGGGTATTGGGGTGGTACAGCCCCACCTAACCCGGCTGGGATATCCACCAGTGCACGGCACAAATCCCCACGCAAGACAGCGACAATTTTGGATGACTTCCTTGGGGTTTGAAGCTGATCCCAGGTCTTCATCCTTGAAGAGGGAAATATTTCACAGCTTATTTGCTTCACTTTTTTTTTTTTTTTTTCCCTTGAAAAACAAGAAAAAGTGTCCTTGTGTGTTAAGCCACCAGAACAGATAAAGCTGCCAGGCTGGGCAGAGGGGGGGCTGGGCGCAGGATAGAATTACACATTATTGTGTTCATTTTTAAATCTAGATATTTTTCCTAATTTCCTCACATTTTCTCTTACCTCTGAAAATGCACAGACATCACTTTTCTTTCCCCCAACACATGTAATTGCAATTTGCAAGAGCTAAACTAATTTTACGACACAGGGACACCTGTATTCATCTCCATATTAATAGAAAACAGCAAGTATAAATCCCAATTTTCCAGCAGCCAGTGTCAGTGAAGATGTTCCTTGAGGGAGAAGGCTGTCTCTTCTCCATTAAAATATTGGTGCTCTCCCTTCGCTTCCTCTCCAGAGCGTCCGTTTTGAGCCTAAATCAGATATCATAATTATGAATGGCACCCAATCTACATCACTGGGTTTGACACTTGTAATATCCATATATGCCAATGCACATTTAAGTTTCCACGATTGGGGTGCTCTGTGCTGAATTATGGCATCTGTGTGGCGCCGCTCTAGAATACAGGCCCCTGTGAGTCTCATTTAGCTGTGGTAAAGGGGGGGTTTGACTGATCGGCTCATTTGGATTAGGCACAAGTGCTCTGCCCTGAAACATCTTTTGAAAAAGAAAAAAAAAAAAAAGAAGAGAACAAACTTTTTCTGAAGCCACCAAAGACTCTCTCTCTACAATTAATCCAAGCTATTAACAGAAGGTAAAACAAAAACAAAAGAAAAAACCTAAATTAGTTATAATACAAATTGAGAAAACATTTTCATCATTGTGTTTTTAATAGACAATTAGAATTACGGTTGAACATTTTAGCCGTTGCGAAGTCTGGCTTGGGGGCTGTATCTGTGCGCCTGTTTCCCTTTGTGTGTAAGTCATACCATGGACAGGGAAGCACAGGAGCCTTTGTCAGGTCAGGCTCTTCAAAGCTACGGCTGATGTAGGTGGCCTACGTCGCCTCATTAGTAACAACATGAGCGGTGGTCTAATGAACTTAAGACAATGCTAATTAATTGAAGAGAACAAAGGCTTAACATTTTTTAGAAAGTGTGAAGCGCTGGATCTGCTTGTATGACAGCGTTTAAGCCACCTTAATCCGCTTGTGATGCGGCGCGTGGCGCCTCGACCGCGCGGCGCCCCGACCGCGCGGCGCCGGGGCAGGTCAGCGGGAGCAGCTCCATACCTCAGCAGATACAGTCACCTGTGACAATCCTTTATGGGCTGATAAAGTAAGGGAAGTCTCTCAAGGAACTGTGCACTGACTTGGCGGAGGGTCTCCCCGGGGAGCAAGTGTCAGGGTTGTCTATCAGAAGGCTGAAAGGAGAAAAGGGACGTGTTACCGGGCTCTATTGTATTCCGGTTGTCATTGACTGATCGGGTCCATTTAGCTGGCTTTCACAGTGAATGAAACCACCTGAATAGATGAAAGCGAGACAGCCTTCCCGACAAACAAGGAGCCCTGGAATATTCATGGAGGATCTGTGAGGAAAAGATTAATGTATTAGAAATTAAAATGGGGCCCGGACGTATGATCTTGCTCTAACACTTGGCCAGACCTGTGTCACCCGCCGCTAGCGCCTGAAGTCGGCACATGCCGCTGCCAAGGTGGAGAGGAATCATTAAGCACCCTGCCATTGTGTGAGCAGAATAATCAAACTTCACCCCCACCGCCACCGCTGCCGCCGCCGCCGCCACGCCATTCTTTCCTGCAGCACTGACAATGAATAATTCTGGAGCCATTTGCAATGTTAACGGCACCTATCTGGGCCATCCATGCCTTTATGATAAGAGCTCCAAATATGCATTTCAACGGTCTGAACAGAAGCTGCTTCTCCGGCATTTCAAAGGACACCTGTCAGTCATCTGAAAGAGCTGTCAGTCTCTGTCACGCAACGGTGCCAGTGAAATGGCCCAAAAGATAATCTTTACTCTCTCTCTTTCTCTCTCTCCACCTCTCTCTTTCAGATCAGAGCAGTTACATTTGCAATGGAGTGACAAGTGATTTACACTGGAAAATGGATTGTGTTTAAACTGAAAAAGGGAGGTTTATTCTTTTAGGCTGTGATATTCTTTGCCAGTGTACAGCTGTATCAAATATGCTATCATAAATGTGATCTGGGCGGCACTGAATGTCATTATGTGTGATACCATGAGCACTAGATGGGCTACTGAGCTCAAAAGGTGACTTTGATAAAGCCTATCTCTTCAAACAGAGCTAAATGTCTGTGAGGGGAAACGCGTGAGTCGGGTGGGATCAAACAGGTTTGAGCTTCCTAAAAAGTTTGACCTTCTTTTGTTTTAACTGGAGTGAGTTTTACAAACAGAGGAACATCTCTGTGGCTCATCTGCCACACTGGGTATTGCTCTAAAGATTTTACCTCAGTAAAATCCTTCTTTACCCCGAATTGCCTCTTCGACTAGACATGCCGATGTGATTTAATGAGCCAGACTCTTCTCACACGGAAACTTAGCTGACAAGGAGGCAAGAAGCCCCTTGCCCCTCCACATGTAGGCCAGAAATTTGTTTAAGCACGACTAACTTGTGTGCCACCAGCTGTTGGTGATATTTACAGCTGAGTGCGGAGGATGTGTTTGGACCGAGGCTTGCAGGGCCAGGCCTGCTCCAGACCCGGTCCCCGCTCCCCTCATGGCCACTCCAGGGGCGAGGACAGCCAGCACTCACAGCACGGAGCATGATACCATGAAATCACAACACAGAGGTACACGGAATGGCACAAAACTCCATTTTACATGCCCTGGACAGCTTGCTGGCTCAGCAGGGTAATGAACAACCCATGTGCCTAAAATATACAGACTCTGGAATTAGAGAATGACCTTTATGGCAAGTCCATCCTCTCCAAAATCCCTGCTGTCACCCTGTAAAATGCACGGCCAAACAAAGTAAAGGAGATCCCTATATGAGAGGGCCAGCTATTTCTTTGACCATGCGCTCAATCATAAAGAGATCACAGCTGAATTGTGGCACATTATTTCATGCGTTGCACACATTTCGATCACTGAAGTCCACTACAAGTGCCTGAAACTGTCTTCAGCGCGCTCCTGGGAACGCTGCCAAAAGCCAGAGTCACTTTAGTTCACCCAGTGCGAGCCAATGCGGAGCTCTGTGGAGCTCCTTATGCTTACCCATCCAAAATTCTTTGTTGTTTTCCAGCAAATCGAGCCATTTTCACACAGAACAAACAGCAATTTGACAGGCCGTTTGAATCCCGGGAACTCCTCTCCGTCGCATACTTTCCACACCATGTCCGCTCCTCCAACAATCTCCTCATTGTGGCTCAGCGCGGACGCGGTTCAAGAAGTGAGTCACTCGATGAATGTTCACGTTCATTTCAGAGCGCAGTAGGACGGCATAATCCCTGATACTGAACCCTGACTCACCGGCTTTTTGAGTGTTGTGTCCTTCTTCTTCCATTGTGGAAAAAAAGCACTGGCACTTGCACTTTTGAGTGGCTAAAGTTCAGCCGCGCACTCGCCGATGACATTACTCGTGTCAAAAAGACAACAAGACCGTTGTGAACAAACACAGTATGGAGGAACCCGCCGAAGACGAACGAGCACGCGATCAAATAATTCACGAGTGAATGAAATGTTGTGAGTTAATCAAATGAAGTGAATAAAAGAACAAAAGGGGGTAGTTATCTTGTCGACTGAATCCCCCCCATTTTGAAATCCTCACACAAATGAATGTCAATAGATGTGCTTGTACAACAGCTTCCTTTACAAATTATTCAGTGACTACAATTTTGCAGTTGAAAAAGTCACACGTAGAAAGCCATTTACCTGAGTCACAAATGAGTATGTAATTGACTCCTTAGGGAAAATAACTCAGCTTAACTACTGGAAATAATGTGTAAATTCAATACATTTCCTAATGAGCTCATTTGAGTTTTGCTGCAATTATATTTGCTAGTCTAGGTGCAGATAGGATTCTGCAGCTGAGTTGAGGTGAATAAAACCACATCTCCCTTGTATTCATTAAAATTAGCATATGGACCTGTCAACACTTCTCCGAGGCTGGTTGTAACAATGCCATTTAGCCCTGCATCAAGCAATGCCAATAGAATGAATGCGCGCGGCGGGTAAATGCCTCCCCACCCTCAGCGACAGGGGCGGAATGGGACTGGCAGCGCTGGCTCTGACGCACAAAAGAGGCTGCATTTTAACAGCCAGGCCCTGGCCTCTGACCAGGGGCCATTCACATCAACACAACTTACACTCCACCATACCTCCCAGCCACCGGGCCAGCCAGCCAGCCAGCCGGCTCGGCGCGCACGCCGAGAGAGCGCAAGACGAGAGAAATGAAGACTGCGCGAGCGAGAGCGAGTGGAGGTGAGCTGATAGTAGTGGGCACAAAGAGCAAAGAAGAAAGGATGTACGGAGGTCCCTGAAAGATACGCCTTTGTATTTCCTTGACTTGCGCTTATCCAATTAAATAAATGCAAAAACTTATAAATAAATATCACATGAAAAAAAAAAAAAAAACACAAGGGTATATCTCTGGATAAACTTATTCTTATCAAAAGGTACCAGGAATTGAGAGGCCCGTGAAAAAAAAGAGGCCCTTTATTGTTGTTTGTCATCGTTACAGTGAAGCTGCCAGTGAGAGAAGGTATTGTTGCTCAGTGGAGCACACAAGGCCCTAGTTGCATTGTTGTGCCAGGATTTTAAAACAGGCGCGAGTTATCAATAGACCGCAGACTATTCGACTCACTCAGCTGTGCCTCTCGATACACTTCAGAACCCCACGCGCCGAACAGCCAGCTGCGATCGCACACAATTGGGCTCTTTTACTGACAGACACTTTGTTTGGATCCAGGCTTGCGTCTGATGGACAGGCAGACCGTGCCATCATCTCAAAGATCCAAGCTTGTCCTTGAAACATTTGGATTGCAGCTTTAATTAATAAAATCTTTCCATTCTTTACATGTGCACCAGTATTTTTTTTAAATGCACCTTGATGGTGACAGAAATCCTCTCGGGGAAGTCCCACCCCGTGGAAATAGGCAGGGAAATAAAAGGCTGGATAAGAAAAAGACAAGGCCTCAGCTGTGCTCGGCACTGATCTGCACACTGTGATTACCTGGAGCAGAAAGCCGAATGTAAAGGCCTTGGGCTGGCTTTGATATTTCCATCTTTCTTTTGTCTGCTATGACCTGGACTACATCTAACAGACCTAGACTGGAGGTCAGTAGGAATCAGAGGAGAGGAGAGCAGAGCACGGTAAAGGAAAACACAAAGCTGAAAGAGGGGGTGAATTTGAGAATGTCTCTTCTGTATTCACCTGAAACACACAAGCACACACACACACACACACACACACACACGGACACTCATTATGTTTTTTTTTTCTGTCCGGTATCGGTGCCATTACCTCTCTAGCTTTTAAAGCGCTGAAACCAGCTTTCTGTCAGGGTGCTTATTAAAAGATTGCATATTCACACTTCTGTAGAATAAAGTCTTAATGAGGGTGAAGGGAGACTCCTGCAGTTTGTCCCCCTCTACCTTGACAAACTATAAGAATAAAGTGTGGCTGAAATAAAAAAAAGGGAGCCTATAGTCCTGGTACAAATACTGAAGGAGCAGGGGCTCTTGAGCTGAATACTGCAGAGAACAGGAGAAAGAATTTTACAATATGCTTCAGATTCTGCTTCTTTGTCATTGCCGTTCAGTATTTTATGGACACATGGAGCAGCAGAAAGGTTGAGACGACTTCCGAGGCTTGAACTGTAAGATGTATTGTTATCGAGCACTTATGCTGAGGCAGATTTTACTGAAGATCTTCGGCATAAAACTTAGAGAAGCTAAGATTTTGCCCCCGATGGAAACTGTGCTTCTGGTATCTGTGTGTAGATATGTGTATATTTGCAGCTGTTTTAGTGTAAATGAAATTGCACTTGACATCCAACAAAAAAGAAGTAATCGACACAAAGCAATGAAATTGAATAACCAATTTCTTTGTGGTGGTTTATGGATTTTTACATTACTATTTGCTTGTTCATGCAACTAAGGGAGCACTAATTAGACAGTTTTTGTTTAAATTAATCATAAGCAAACAAAGTATCTCAACATGTTGCAGGCAACATTCCAACGTGCAAAAATAATACTGAAAACAACCTGATTTCTTTGAAGTTTGAATGATTAAGAACCTGAATCAAACTGTAAAGGCAATCCAAAAATCTCAGTTTGAGGCTGCATTCATGGCAGATACTATATTTGCTTTATTTTACAGCTGTTTCTAAAAAATCCTGAGATTTTCAGTGTGACAGTTTTCAAATCCCCTCTTTATCTTGCTGCATCTTGTAATTGGAAAGATTAACTTTCGTGAATGAATCAAACCTGCTTACTGCAGCAGAATTTAACGGCACTTTAGCTCTGCCTTAGGTTCCATTGACAGCTCACAACTGTTTCTCAAAACATGTTTTTGTGTGTAGAGTATTACAGCCAGGCTCAAATCTCTCCCGTTCCTCCGAGCGCAAAATACAAAAGGCCCGGGCTGCCACTACCTGATTCAATCAAGTGTGTTACATTGTATACCCATGGGCAACAAGGCGACTTGTATTTTAATTAATAATATAATACCCTGGTCTCAAAGGCCTAGCCCTTGGCATTTTTTCCTTTCTTTCTTTTTAAAAAAAAAAAAAAAAAAATACTCAAAAGATCCCATCAAAGATGCTTGAAGCATTTTTCCTCATGCAACTCGATTTAATGCATAGTGCTCGAAACTAACACTCCAAAACATTGTGTTAGCCAGCAGAAACATTCTTTGTGGCATTAGACGATAACTCACGAACCCAGGGAAGTGCTTTCAGGAAGAGACGAATGCGGGGCAGAAAAGGTCCAATTAATGTAAAGAACAAGTAAGAAATAAGACAGGGGTATGAAAATATCCTGTGTAATCAGAGAGCGCAGTGTGAGAATGGAAGTTGATGTTCAGGGCTAAGAAAACGGAGACATGACCGTGGGTGCTGTGTTGAAGGAATAACAAGCACAGTCAAGGGTAAACGCACGCTTCTTTGGAGATTCTGTACCGGAAAGCGGCCTGGGGGATGCTTGAGAGGCTGGTGGGACACAGGCTGTGTTCAACCTTTCTCTGGAGCCACAAACACCAGAACAAGGGGCAGCGATGGCACTTTTACAGTATGCCATGAGAAGGACTGACTCATGTTCTTACGCATAACAAGAACGTTAACTAAACATACAGAAGGGACTGTTAAGTCTCTGGAAGCCTGCAGAATGACTGATGTGCTACGTTTTTGTCAAAATGTTCCATTATAACATTACAGATCGAACAGTTATACCACAACTAAATAAATTATTCCCCTTAAATAATGCTTTCCTAAATTACAAAACCATTTTTTTAACAAAACAAACATTTTAATTAGCTGGCATGAGCGCAGCCACAAGTAAATCTGAAGTGATTATTCTTGCCCTCAGAGAAAGGCTGTCTCCCTGTGCTCTGTCAAAAGGTCAATTATGGCCCCAAACCGGCATGCAGTGACAGTGACCTGGAAGCGCTACTGATGACCCCACATCCAGGGGCCCAAAAGAGTTGATCATCTAACATGCAGGCTGCCTGGAGCCATGGAAATCTGACATTTGTCCTTATTCAAATGAACACAAACAATATGCATCTCATGCCTCTCCCTAACCTGTGCCAAATCTAAGGCATAGGGACCAGCAGTCTTAATGCATTGTCCTCCAGTCCGAGTGTACGCCCGTCCTTGTGAGTACAGCCGCACAACAATCACACAGAGAGCCTGCAGTGAAAGAGCAGGCTGCAAAAAGGCACCTTCTTCACTTGCAGCACTGGTCATTATTGCTCTAGTCCCGCAGTGCTAAGGTCACAAATTGAAAATAAGGTCATGCTGGAAAACCAAGACTTGGAAAGGAAAACAGTTTCCAGCATGAATCCTTCAAAGAAAGTTGTGATGTTTATTTTTTATGTTCTTCCTGTTGATTGTTGGGTCTTTTCACTTTCAAACATGTTGCAGTTTATCTTGTTGTATTAACTAATGAAGTATGTAATGTGAATGGGCTTTCTCAGAAAAAAGTGACAGATATAAACTCTGCAGCTCTGCAGAGCTCCATAATGTCCTGCACCTATTATTTTGATTTCTGGTGCACAGCCTGGCTGTTTTCAGCCACTGTTATCACTCCTGGGCTGTTTTGGAACAGAGTATGCCTGTATGTTGCAGTCTTCTGCTGAAAGGGGTTCATGCAGCACCTTCCCAGCACGAGACAGACAGAATACGGCAACATTATTTTCTGTCGTGTCATATCTGTCTGGATACCAGGATAAACACAAACTCAGCTCAGCTGACGGATCGCAATGTGCTTTATAAGTCAGTTCCTTTGAACATGAAAATGATTCTCACCTTGAAAATTCAAGGTTCACTCTCAGCAGCAAACTAGAAATACACCAACACTGATTAAATACAGGACATTGTAGTTTATTTGAGGCGATCTCTAAAAAGCATGAGTACCTATTGGATTTAATTCCAGTTCAGCTACAATAACCATGTTTGTAAAAGAGGGACGTCTTCCGGTAAATAAAGGCTTTTTGGTAAATTCCAGAGGAATAACATTGTTCCTTAACAATTCCTTTTATGGGATATTTGATATTGAATTGCAGCTGAAGTTAGGAATGGCCAACATGAGTCTGTTTATTTTACCGAAGTAAAAAAAAAAAAAAAAGCTTTGCAAAAAACACCTCTATAAGAAGGTTATTGCCGTAACAACGGTGTATATACAGTAAATTCCCCCTGAATAGCACTTGCCCGAAGCAACACCTACCATAGTAAATGTTTATCCTCCTGGACTTCCCATCTCGTGCTGCTTTGTCTGTGTGTGCAGAAGGTAACGGTCTGGCCTTGAACTGTGTGACACGGAGCAGGAACTCTCATGTCTTCAGGGTGTTCCACAGAGCATGATCATGAAAAGCAGGAAACATGAAGAAAACTGCAAAAGGTTGAGCCGTGGAAACGTCTTTCTTCTGCACGTCAGTTAATTTCCTTCTTTTTCCCCTTTGGTTCCACATCGCTTTTCTATTATGTTTTGAACACAGAGAAACCATAATACAAATCATGCTGCTGGAAAAAGGAAAAAAAAAAAATCTAATCATTACACCTTCAAATGAAAAAAATGGATACTACTGAAAAATGTAGGGGAATTGTTATTTTTCACATTCTAATTCACATCACAAGGAACCGAAAAGAAACACATGCTGTATATCAGATTGGTTTGGTGCCTTTTGCCCCAAGCCATGCAGCACACACTGATATTAGTTTTAAATACAGATTGCTGGCAATAATAGAACAGAAGAGTCCATGCCTGCCACATGGGCCCTGTCTGGAGCGCCTCGCGCTGCCGGCTCTCCAAGACAGCTTCAATCAAAAAGCAAAAAATAAATGTAGTTCTTTGGGCTCTGTCAACTGTAAACTGTTATTGATCCCAACAAATGAAATTTGTTCACGTTGATCGATCAAACATATTATCTGTGTTTTCCAGTCTATTACCAGCAAGTGGAAACTCAGGAGGCATCAATAAATAGAGTTGGGTCACCCCGGGTAGATTCCTCTCTGGCTGTAAGGGCTGTAAAAAAACAGGCGACCAAACATAAGTACTTGTACTTAAAGGTAATGGACCTGCATCCTGGCTAAACGCTACGTGCCCGGGGTGTCTAGAGGCAGCGAGCACTTCTCCAGCACCTTGAAGGTCTAGAGGCACTTGTGTACGTACTGTATACTTGCCCTCGTCTCTTCTGCCCCTGCTAATACCCCCCCCACCCCTCCGCTCCACTCCTCGACGTACGTAAGCCTTCCAGCTGGCACCCACTGCCTGCTCTTGGCAGGTCGGAGGGAACATGAGAATTAAACCTATATGGCCCCAGCTACCAGTTCTCAAATATCAGTGGAGTCCAGCACTTCACCAGGGATTGGTGAAGGGAAAGCATGTCGGCGGAACAAAAACCTGCTCCTGGCAGTGCTCCACTCAACTGTTCTGCTCTCCGCCATGACAGCGGGAAAGTTTTCTAGAGGAATTACAGAAGGTCTAAAATGAGGAAGTGATCCATCTCAAGTTGCTTAGAGTAGAATAAATGCTAAATCAGCTTGCACGACGCAAGGTTTGGCTTCAAGCTTTCTGTAGAATTATAATGATGTGATGAGAAGCCAAAGGCTTTTGCAACATTCCCTATTTCACGATTTAATATGAAGAGCCACAGCCTGATTTATGATGTCCGGTTTAGACTTGTTTTTAGATGTTGTCAAACGTTTTAACACTGTAGTGTACATGTGTGAGCAACAGGAACATGTAGACAACACCCATAAAACTTTACTGATTGATATAAAGTTCATACGTAACAGCTGTAATCTTGCTTACCTGGAAAATACCTAACAGGAAGAGACAACAGCCTGGGCTTTCTCAACGTGCTTTACGTCACTCCGTTTATGAGATGTGGGATTAAAACACGCACCGTAGGGTTGGACGACTTTCTTCCTTCTGAACTTTGGTCACATAAACTTTAGCAGTGACGCTGCATGACGCTGATGAGCCTGTTTTGGTGCTGGGCCGGTCTGTCTCAGGACAAGCTTTTTTGATGCCGACACTGTATTACCCCCCGTGTGAGATTCCGAGGCCTCGGCTGAACTTAACAAAATCGTCTCCCTCTGTCTTTTCACATTTCTTCAGACTAACGGGAGAGAGTGACAGCTTGTCCACAAGCCAAGGGCGGCCGTACAAGAATAGGAATATCCGCCCCTCTACAGTGATAGAGCTGCTCTGATAGCTCCTTTATTATGGAAAATTATTTTAAACAGCATAAAACGGCGGAGGCTCATTTTTTCCATGTTTCTGCCACTATCACTCCAGCTATTGATAAGATGTCTAAATTTATTGCAGAATAATTCTGCGGGAACAGAGATAAAAGGTTGCTGAATAAAATATGAGGCGGAGGCTGTAAATTGTAGCAATGCATATCATTTCATTCAAATGTAGGATGCAATTACCATCTGCTACACTCATCAGTCCCCTCCTTTATGACTTAATTATATGTTTAATGCTATCAGATCAAGGAAAGGGCAAAACAGATGAATGAGAGAGAAAGAGAAAAGATTCCGCAACAAGACAAAAGGCAGATGAAAAGTAACATAAAAGGATGGAATTGATTTCATTCACCGGGAAATAGAGAAAAGTTAATTTAGATACAATGTTCCCTCATCTCCTGTGTCTTTGTAAGATAATAAGCGCAGCGTGTTGCCAATAGGTCCCGTAGCAGTCAAACAAAAGGAGTCAAGTTCCTCAAAACTGCAAGTCTTCCTGCTTCCGTTTAGAGATGACAGCAGCTGGTGGATCGTTCAGGAGTTCTGGAGTCGCCGCAGTAATTTAAGCCCATGCGATTGTCTCCATGACTTGGGTGCGTGTTCTCAGTCGTATCTGCCCCAGACTGCATGTCAAATAATGTATGTCATGTGTATATCCTGCACTCAAAATGACATTTGGGCTGGAATGAAGTTATGACAACTCCCCCCTTCCCCCCCCTTTTTTTTTTATTCCTGCTGTATTCATTTTATTTTCAAATTTCTTCTTTGTTTTCTGTGCAATAAACTCAACACACTGTTGCGGCCTTTTACAGAGCAAAATGAAACTTCATCACACTGAAACTTTTTGTTTGGATGCAAATGGTCGGCGGCGGCGGTTCACAAAGAAAGCCGGGGTTGGTCCAAATGGCTGTGGGGTACGGAGCTCGCCAGTGGGCATCCCAGGTGCCAGCGGGCACTGTCCTAACTGTGTACCTTTGGCCAGAACTCATTACAGGGTGACATTTAGGACTGCTGCTGTCCATGCCAAGTCAGCCCTCTGGATTGAGACAAATTATGTAGTTATTTTTTATGTCAGACATTAAGCCATATCCAATGGGAGCCAAATCAGTATCACCTTCATGTCACCTGGAAAAAAAAGAAGAAAAAAAAAATGATAAAAGCGGTGGACTTCTTAAACAGGGGCATCATTCAATTTGGTGAAGTGTTCTGGCTTCACAAAAAAGAAAAAAGAGTGAAAAATGAAATTTGACTTGATTTATAATGCAAAGATTGACATAAAATACAGCAATAGAAATTACAAGCTGTTTAATATTTTTGGAAGTAAGATTTTTCTGCTTATTAGTTCTCAAAGGCCTGATTTAAAAGGTGGGTGAAACAAACAAACAAAAACTTAACAGTTTGTCTTCTGTGTCATTTTCTGTTTTTACTGACTAAATTAGATTTAAACCTTGATGCAGCTGAAAGTATAAATAAATTCATTTGGAGATCGTATCTATTTCTGAGAAGAAGAGCATGAAAGCAACAAAATGAGAATAATACTGCAATTTGATCACCACAGCGTTTATATTTCCTTCCCAAAAAAAAAACGCCTTTAAACTCAATCCTACCTGGTTATCAAACAAGGCCAAACACCTGCGTCACTTCACCATAGGCACTTTGTTTAATCATCAAAAACACGATTGTGCCACAAAACTCTCAGAAAATCACATTTAGAAGACGGATTATAGTATTTCTATGCAAAATTATGTATTTTTTATATTATTTATGTATTATTATATCTTTGCTTCATTCTCACTTCCACACATTGGGAGGAATAAAGCAGCAGGAGTGCTTGTTGCACATTTTGTCCTCAAGTCTTGTCCTCATGGTTCTGGACAAGAACAGAACTAAAGCGCCATCTTGTGGGTGAGAACAAGTACAGCAACGGAACCTCCATAAAGCTTCCCAGTTTATGTCTCTGATTCTGTTTGTTTGTGCTTCACCCTTGAAAAGACTTCAAAAATAATGTGTGCACAAGAATATTTTGGTCCCAAAAGCTATAAAAAGAGTGCTTGATATATTTAGTTGAATTATATGGCGCGTGTTTGACGGGGAAAAAGATTAAATCAGTCAACCAATCATTAAATGTTTTATAGGAATGTCGTTTGACAGGCGAGAAACAGGAATAATCCGAGAATCGCATGAATATATCACACAGCTAAATGTAATTAAATACAGACGAAGCCACACAGAAGGAGTTCCCGGGAATACACACGGCATGAATCAAAGATGTTTACCTGCTTTGTGTTATTGAGCAAATTATGGATAATTTCTCATCTGCTGTTTTTCAGAGGAAACCTTTCATATGATGCATTGGCTGTGGGGCATTTTCTCCACAAACTTCAAGATGCAACAAACAGAAAGAAATGGGATGTAATTGATTATAAGTTAATTGTGCAAAGGTCTCACTGATGGGAACCATCTGTCAAAACAAGCTGTACATCCAGTAATTCTAATCATAATTAATTAAATGGCCAGCAAATTACATACATCATAGTTAGTACGGGAGGAAACTACCGCAGGAACTGTTATGAAACAAATTAGCTTTAACAATGAAAGAAAATTACATCACATAACTAAATATTATACTCGTTTCCGCGAGCCATATTTCCTAATGAATTCTCTAATTAATTTAATTCACACAATGTGCATAATTTGGAGCTGAAAATGTCAGTGGGTCAGACTTAACCATATTGTTTCTGGCTGTCTATTTCAACGAGTGCCATATTAGCACAACATGACCTCTATGTAAATTACACACACCAACTGTTGTAATTTTAATTCCAGGGTCTAATTAACATGTTCCAAAGATATCATACAAGTACATTTAGCTCACTTTACACGTGCCGGTGTCAGATTGCCATTTGCCTTCAATTTGTGTAATCCTTTTGATGGGGAACGCCATGATAGCTTAAGCTTCAGATGTCTATTAAGACAAAAACTCTATTAGTTTTGGGTTTTTGTTTTGTTTTCGTGCCTGTTATGCTGAGTCCTGAACTTTCCTGTCAGGGTGTCTCACCACCACTAAAACTCAAAACCAGTACTGCTGAAAATGTTCACACTGCAGCACAGATACTATTTCATTGTGTTCTCCTGAAACCAATAAGAAAAAGTTTCTTGAATCCTGAAATCCAAGTTCGTAGGAGTGAATTACTCATCCCACCAACTGTCTTTTACATGCAGCACATGTTCATTGTTCCTCTTTTTGTTTTTAATCTGCTGATAATGCCATATATTATACACATATACACAGCCCTGTGTCCAGTCAGTTTGCACAAAAAAACAGTCAAATTCACCAAATGATGCCACCATGAGAGCGGACGTGTTAAACTGTGAATAAATGAATAAATTGCCCGGTGAAAGGAGCATATAAGCTTGCACATGCATTGTGAGGCTCGGGGGCTATCCTGAGGCCAATCATTTAGCTAACACGTTAATGAAAGTGTGTGTAGTGTGGCTAAGGGCAGCCGCCATGGGAGGTACCACTCCCCTCCCTGCTCGTGTTGGGGACTGTTAATAGGCTGGATGGAGCCCATGCTCGGTCCCACGAGAGGCCTGCTGATGAAGAGGAAAGCCTGTCGTTGCCTCCACTAATCACTGCCTAATTTCTGCAGTAACACACGTTTTACTAATGCAATAGTGCACATGTATGCTAGCACAGCGCAGAAACACTGCAGTCTAAATACGCTGTTAATTTCGCCTGAATGCTCACAGAGAGACGGATTGAGTTTAGAATCTTGGTGTGAATCGCGTTTTGCTTTCAAGTGAAATTACAGGGGCAATTCAGATTAAAGGAACAAATATAAATGATTCAAGTGATCCTTGTAGTCACTCAATTATTTGCATTTTATTTTATCTTATCAGGTGAAATGACCCATTTCTTATGGCAAAAAAAAGAACAACACTAAATACAATCAATCTCTAACTTTTTTTTTCTTCTTATAATAATGAGTTTTTAGCACTGATATGGTCAATTTATTGTTGCAATAAACCAAAAAAATTCTTTCTTTCTTTTTTCTAGCTGATCAGGTATTTTATTCAGAAGTTTAGTCAGTTCTCACACAAGTAAAAGAAACAGTTACACTGCTAATATTGCACTTCAGTCAATCAAAATGTGGCACAAAGTGCTTTACATGTGAAGAACAGAACTTGATTGCAAATTAAAGCACTGTTCTTGAACAAATACTCAAATGAAAATAGTTTTGTGCAAACTGCTGAAGGCGTTAATTGTTTTTCATGGTCAACAGAAGACATTCAAATCGATAGACCTATTAGTTATAAAAATGCAAGTTAGCACGTTTGAATACTGTTACAAAATGATGGAGTAGAGTGTAGTGGTTTTTAATTTTAATAGTAAAAGTAGATTTCATCTTGAAAATAAAACATGTATGAGTAAAACAACAAACTTGAAATAATCACAAATACCTTAAAATGCTGATGAAGAACAGTAATTTATTACTTTCACCTCTTATTTTTGTGAACCTCAGGTGAGGTTTTATACATTTTATACATGAAAATGAAATGCTTGTTAAGAAGTAACTAATACTTTGAGTAGTTTTTCAGTTGTACATACTTTAAGCATGAGGTGTGTTTTTTGAGTTCCTACAACCTTGATGACTGAGAACAATGTAACAGTGCTGCTACTCCTTCTCCACTGTTTTACACTGTGTCACCACTAAAACACACGTTATGGTTGTAAATCAAGTTTTTCCACATTCTTTGGCGTGTTCAGTGTCTGCCGCGTAGATAGAACTGGTTCCTACAGCGAAATGTGCTCACATGATCCTTTAATAAACCAAGACGTCATTCAGCCACAGACTGTTAAGTTTCCTAAAGCTCATCCTGTATCATCATCCTGCATATTTCACAAGGCTGCAGCACAATACCTTGTACCTAATGAAAAAGTATGAGTATTAAGAGACATCCGCTTCAAGTGAAGTTATCTTTAAATGTGATTTATAACAATCATTCATTTAGTCTAGTTAGCATTAAGCTTATATATCAAAATAATGAGTACATCATCTATTTTCCTTTTTTCTGTTTTTATCATTCTCCTCGTCGAAAGTGGCGGTGGCAACTTGGGTCCATTATCGTGAACACCTTGAACTTTTCTTCAAGGTTGATCTAATTCATCTCGGTTTGTCAGTGTTCATGACCTTGAAAGTAGCAGCCCACAGACATCTCCGGACGTTTCTGTCGTTCAGCCAAAGCATTGGACTGCAGTGCACTGTCCTCATCAGCAGGGTGGCCTGGACCAGGAGCAGTCACTGTCCTCAGCGTGTCTGAGCATCTGGCTTTCCATGGCAAATGAGCAGAATTTCTGTTTTTCAGATTGTGACTGCCTAATTTAACCAAAGCTCCAGGTGTGAGGCCCAGGCACCCTCTGTGGAAATCATGATGGGGATAAGCGGTACTCCTTTTTTCTTGCCCAAAATATAATTTGAGGAGGGTAATAGTTGAAATAGGAATCACTCAAGTCAATAATATAACCACAGTTATGTAACGGGATCAAATCTTTATAAACAGTCAGTGGTTATGACATGGAAATTTTTGCCTTCCTACAAGATACTGATTTTCACATGAACAGGAGTTTAATGTGAGATACATGTAAGAGTTACACTTACCAATGCATTAGTGTTGCAGCAGCCAGAGGTGAAATTTTATTGGTTACTTTACATAATGCTGTGTCAGCCTGTGTATTTCCCCTGAGGCTCAATAAAGTCCTACCTTATGGGACCGCGCCTGCCTGTAATTAAAGCGTAGCCCTCTGAAATGGTTAGAAGGCCTTTTAGAAGGCTGCATTGTGCAGAGCATTCATTAAGAGTCTGCACAATAGGCTGCAGCGGAGATTAAAATGCATGCAGCATTGCTGGGCATCAAACTCTGCAGAGTTGCAGTTGGGAACTTTCAGAGCAAGTTTGTGTTTGCTGAGTTCTTGCACCAAGGCTGTTCTTTGCACATTGATTTAATTTTTTTTTTTATCATTAAGACCTGAAATGTGTGTTTTTATCAGTGATTGTGAAAAGTTGCTTTTGTCTCCAATACAGTAAAACAGTTCAATTTTTATCTCGTAGTTGTGATTTCTCAATGAATTGTGTTTTCCAAGGCCCACCTATCCATACTAGCAAAACTGTATCCAACTTTGTCGGTGAAACCATGGAAGAAGGATTGATATCTGTCCACATGGAAGGAATTTCACATACTAGTTTCATGACAATAACCTCAACCTCAAGACTAAGGAAATAACTCCCTTCAGAAATTCTCAATCAGCCATGGTGTGGCTTCTGACACATTGCTGCCCTTTGTGCCTGTCTAGCTGAGCAGGGGTGAACAGGAAGGACCTGCAAGTCAGGCCTTTTCAGCACAGAGCACCTTGTAGTTTAAATAAAAATTACGATAAATTAAACCCACGTGATGATGTTATGACTCATCACTCACCGAACAGTCTCACAATTCATGTGGGGATCCCACTCCAGACCCTCAGGGGAAACTGTTCAGATAGGAATCATGCATGTTACTACACAATATTAGGCTGCATATTTTATTAAGGAAAGTAAAAAAAAAAAAAAAATATGCCTTCACATATGAGGTTTATTCATATAAGTAAGAGCATATTTTAGAAAATGTATTTTCCTTCCTGCTTTCATGTCTTGTTTCCTGAAGTCCTTCACAAAAACTAAATATCTCAATTTTATGTCATATACAACCATTCCTCTTGATATGATATGATATGATATGATATGATATGATATGATATGATATGATATGATATGATATGATACTATGATGAGTCTCTCTACGCGCAGCCACTCCTCCCACTGCATGTCCCAGGTGTCTTCGGCTCTCTCCGTCACTCTTCGGCTCTATTTTCTATGTTCGTCTCCCTTCGGTTCTCTCCGTGTCTTTCCGGCTATCTTCGGTTCTGTCCGTCTCTTTCCGTCTCTCTTCGGCCGTCTCCGCTGGGGCCGTGCATGTGTTAGCTCGGCGTAGACTGTCTCGTGTCCAGCTCGTCCGTCCAATCACGTCACTCTCTCGGAGGACGTCGGCTGCTACGTCCTCATACGAATCTGAGTACACTAAAGTCAAAGTTGCGGAGCTGCCACGACGCTGGAAGTTTTGGCCAAGTTTTGCCCGACGCGACGAAGAGTTTGTGGATTGGAATTCTTGGATACCGACGCGATAATGTCTCCGGACGGGTGGACTTGACGGGAGCGGCACGGCGCGGCAGCGTCGCTTCAGGTAGCTGCTTCAGGTTGGTGACTGACAGCTGAGCGCTCTCCGGCTCGTGTCTGTAGCATGCCACGCAGGCAGCTACTTTCTCCAAGGACGTCTAGAGAAACTCCTTCACCATGTCACGTTGACAGACTTTTCTGCCTGAATTCCTCTTGATACCATTTTTTTTTTTTTTTTTTAAAGAAAAGACAGAAACAATGAGGGTTCGAAAATACTTGCGGGGCAGTGGGAGGGTGCTCGCCTTTGTGTTTGTCGCCTCTGTCATTTGGCTGCTGTTTGACATGGCTGCGCTCCGCATGTCTTTGAGCGATGTGAGCGGCCAGCAGCTGAAGGAGCGTCTCATTCGGGAGAGGGAGTTTTACAAGAGGCAGTCCGTCGAGGGTCTGCACCCGAGAAGGAGCTTCACGCACCCGGTGAACAGGGCGGACCCGCCTGGGGGCCAGAAAGCTCCGCGCAGGCCGAGCAGCGAACTGGACCAGGTGTACAGGCACAAAGGCGAGCAGCAGGGTCAGAGGTCAGAGGAGAAGGAGCCCAGATTTATTCAAGTTTCCAGAAGTAACCGCTCTAAAGATGTAGATGTCAAACCAGGTAATGGAGCGGCCCATCCAAATGAGATTGCACCAGAGCAGGACAGTGCTGCGAAGAAAGAAGCGGTGAACTTAAATGTAAATACAGTGGGGGCTGATGGATTCCAGGTCCCACAGAAAGTAGCTGTTAAAACCCCGCCTGCTGTACAAAAAGCTGTGGATAAGATTGATCCAGAGGCAAATGAGAAAGTTGAGGATAGCAAGATTGGAAAAGAAGCGATCCAGCCTGAGGCCACCAAGTCACGCCCTGCACAAACAACTCGTGGACGTCCCAACCAGGATGTGAAGGAGGTAAATAAAAAAGTGGCAGAGATACAAGTGAAAGTGACAGATAAGAACCAGCTGAATGCAGATAAAGAGCCTCTGAAGCCTGCTGTCAATCACCTGGCAGTGGGTAACTCCAGTGCCAACGCCGTTGTCAGAAAATCAAGTGTCCACACGGTGCTGTCTCTGGATGTCACAAACTCCCCAAGAGACCCGAAAGCGGTGGGCCAGTTTGGTCAGGCAGCACGTGTCAGCAATCACGAGAATTTAGAGGTGGAGAAGAGGTGGAACGAAGGCCATTTCAATGTCTACCTGAGTGACAAGATCCCGTTGGACCGCGCCATCCCCGACACCAGGCCTCAGAAGTGGGTCTCTCCATTCTTATGCACATCGCCTCTTTATCTGCTCTTCTCTCTGCAAAGCTGACTCGCTGTTATTGCTTCCATACTTGCAGGTGCTCACAGAGCCTGGTCCATGACGACCTGCCCTCCACCAGCGTGATCTTCTGTTTCGTGGATGAGGTGTGGTCCACGCTCCTCCGCTCCGTGCACAGTGTGCTCAATAGATCTCCACCACACCTCCTTAAAGAGATTATCCTGGTGGATGATTTCAGCACCAAAGGTAATCATGTCCTTTATGTTTCACAGGCAGATGACATGACTCAAAACTCTTGTTAAAGCCTCATTGCATGCATGATGTACTTTCTTTCAAAGTGTAGGTCATACACACTTAAAAGAATCTAAATTTATTCATCCAGTTTGGATTTTACATCATTGTTTTGCCACCACAACAAAACCTTAAAGACAGAATGTGTTCCCTGTTCTGAATGTGAAGGTTTAAGCAGAAGCGCTTGACTTTCAGTTGACTGAGTGCACAGGTCACAGACACAGAGAGAAGGAATCACTCTCTCATTCACAGTTTTGTCACCAATTCATTTAAACTATTGTCCCAGACAAAAGCAATGCACAGGAAGAACGTGCAAACTCCACTGTGTGGCGAAAGCATTAACTACAACCCCACTCTCAGCCTTTTTAATTAATGTTTTGTTTTTTTGAGGGTTTTTTTTCGGGTTTTTGCAAATTTCTTTTCATAATGCGACCCAGCTGAATGAAGTGATTAATAAGTGTTACTATATATTGGCTGTAAGTGCGACTCAGATAGTGCTCTTCATCGTGTTTTAATTACAGGCCACTCAGTCCCGTTATGCTGAAATGTTTTATCTCACTCTTCAAACTGTTTTCCCGTTTTGATGTTTTGTTTTTTTCAATACTTTAATTGAACGCATTCACAAAGGCAGGATCTGTATTTATCAGCAGACATACTTCTGATGAGCTAGTTATGAAATTCACATGTTGTTTATCATTCGCTCAGTTCCTCCAACTAGAATCCTGACTGGAAATAATAATTGTTTGAAATGGTGCTGGTAATTCCTTTTTTCGCCGTGCTTTGACTGAAACTTGCTTTCAGTGGTTTGACCAGTGGTTTCTGCTCTGACAGATTATCTGAAGAAGAAGCTGGATGACTACATGTCTCAGTTTCCCAAAGTGCGGATCATCCGGCTGAAGGAGCGCCAGGGCCTGATCAGAGCCCGGCTGGCCGGAGCTGCTGAGGCCAAAGGTCAGCAGGAGCAGGTTTCTCTTCTTTAAAAACACTCCCTCAGCAGAGGTGAAAGTTTATTCAGAGAAAATCTGAAGCACTGGCTTGTAGAGAGCTCATAAACCGTCATATGAGCGGAATAACCATGTGCATAAAACCTGATGTCAGCCACTGAAAAATATATGATATTGATTTATTTATTGTGCATGTTGTTATTTCTTCATGTCTGTTATTCAAACGGCGTCTTTTTTTTTTTTTTTTTTTTTTGCTGTACAAACCCAGGTGACATATTCTGCCTGGTTTTTCAGCTTTTATCCTTGCAAATTACTAAAGATAATAAGAAACCTGCAAGCAGAAATGACAAGGGCAAAATGTTTTAGTTTGTAACAGTTTTGAGTCAATATTAGTAATGAAAAATTACTCCTTTTTTAAGTTCGAGCTGTTTAAATGTTATTGTCCTGATGTCGTTTTTAAGATTCGTGACCAATCAAATAATGCAGGAAAACATGATGGCATTCTGATTCAGTTCAGTTGAATTTATATAGCACAAATACAAGGTTTCATGACGCTTTCAGAGAAAAAACAACAATTTCTCATGAGAAGGAGTAGGAGACGAAGAGTTTTTGCAGAAATAAACTCGGATGTTGCTTCTTTTCTGCCCGACTGGTTTGGGGTTGGAGGAGAGAAAATCATCAGACAGATAGAAGCAAACAACATGACATCAAACAGCAGGCTAATCTACTTCCTGCAGACTCGATGGGGGAAGGAGGAACAGATCTCAGACTTCCAGTTTCACTTGTCGGAGATCCTGCGGGAAGATTCTAACACAGGGGAGAGAGGCGGGATGTTAGTGGCGTACGAATCTATGGAGAATGAGAAAAATTTCACACCAATAAACAAACATGTTGCAGCTTCACTAAATAATAGTCTAGCATGACCCGAGCCAGCATGGAGTGTCAGTTTTATCAAACTGGAATGTTTGAAGCCCGATGTTTAAAGTTCAGCGTCTGTACGCATCCTTATCTGAAACTAAGAGCTGGTTCAACAAGATCACTGCGTGATAGCTGACATCTCTGCCTCCTGTTCTACCGTTACAACCTGTAGAAACCCCCAGTAAACAACACTCTGAGATCGAAGAGATCTGAACGAAGAGAAGCAAATAATCATAAAGTGATACACAGAGCTGTTGTTTACAGTCTTAATGTGGCAGATGACAAATCTCAGTGGATCGTTCCAGCGACTGCTCTGGTGAAATGACGCCGAGCGAACGACTGACTGCAGCGACTCGTTTCACTGCCTCCAATGCAGGTGATGTTCTCACCTTCCTCGACTCCCATGTGGAATGCAACGTGGGCTGGCTGGAGCCTCTCCTGGAGAGGATCTATCTGGATCGCAAGAAGGTGCCGTGTCCGGTTATAGAAGTCATCAGCGACAGAGACATGAGGTGACTGATACAGACTGCCTTAACGTGAGGTGTTGCTGAGCGTTCAGTGTAGTTTTAACATTGTAACGTGTTTTTTTTGCTCTTCATCCACAGTTACATGCTGGTTGACAACTTCCAGCGAGGTATTTTCAGATGGCCTTTGGTGTTCGGTTGGAGCCCGGTGCCCGAGGACTACATTAAGAAGAACAACATGAAAGTTACAGATCCGATCAAGTGAGTTCCGTCGCCATTACTCATCCTCTAAAACGCCTCCAACCGAGCCCGCCACCTGTTTGACTTTCTGCCCCCGGGGCAGCTGTGAGAAATCCTGTGCCTCCACACACACTTTCTACCCCTGGGCCATAACAACAATAAGTCAACCGCACTTCACTGTGTGTGTTTGTGTGTGTGTTTTGTACACGCAGGATCTGATTCATGGAGAGGCTGAGCTGCATGCTCACAAAAACACTTTCAGTTGGGGCTTGTTAAGCCGGGGATCAAGTTAGAATAATGGCCTGATTGACAACAGGAGCACACAGTAGCATTTAAATGAGGGTTTTGTGTTTGTTGCTGCTTGTCTCGACCACAGAAAGATTTACATTTAGAACAAGAGCAGAATAAAGTGTTGTTAAAGAAGGATAACAAGCATATTGGAGAGATACAGCCCAAAAAAATCACAATGTTATTTAAAAAAATGAAAGAAAGAAAGGATACTTTATTAATTCTCTTGTTGAAATTGCTTCTCTGCATTTAACCCATCCTATTCATAGTTACCTGTACATATCAGGAGCAACAGGCCGCCATGGTTAAGAGCAATAATAGCTTAATATGGGAAATGATCAATCCCGATGTCAGCGCTTAGGGAATAGTTAACCATCTCTGCTAAGGGGTGAGCTGCGTTACACCTTTATCAGCATTTATGGATATTGGTTATTCATTTCAAACATTTGCAGTTGACAAAATATCACAATATGAAAACATAATTTTCATTCAGTGTCCCAAAAGTTTGAATCTTTCAAATATTTTGTGCCTCATTCTTATGTCCATCTTTTCTTTTACAATTGTGACATCCCTGTCTCTTGTTTCTGTTGCATTATCTGGATCTTGCAGATGCCCGGTTATGGCTGGAGGTCTTTTCTCTATAGAGAAAAAGTACTTTTATGAGCTTGGTTCCTATGATTCTGGCCTGGATGTGTGGGGTGGGGAGAACATGGAGATTTCCTTTAAGGTTTGTTTCCTCGTCTCTCAATGTTGGCCACATTTCAAACTCCTTCGATTTTCACTTTCAGCAATGAAAACACTGTTTTAACAGATCTGGATGTGCGGCGGCGAAATCGAAATCATCCCCTGCTCTCGGGTGGGACACATCTTCCGGGGACAGAATCCGTACAAATTCCCCAAAGACAGGCAGAAGACGGTGGAGCGTAACCTGGCGAGGGTGGCGGAGGTTTGGCTGGATGAGTACAAGGACCTTTTCTACGGCCACGGCTACACCCACCTGCTGAACAAAAAGGTCATCGACATTGGCAACCTGACGGAGCAGATCGAGCTGAGGAAGCGGCTGAAGTGCCAGAGCTTCAAGTGGTACCTGGACAACGTGTATCCAGACATGAATGCTCCTTTAGTCAAAGCTGACGGCCTGGTACGAGCCATTTGTGTTTTTTTTTTAACCTTTGCTTTCAATATTTTTGCCGTAAATTTTAGTTTATGTCAATTATTGTCTTAGATTTGTCCACTTCGAAGAATCTTTGCAAACTCTACCCAAACACAGGCTCTAGTTGTTCTCATTGCGAACAAAGAATCACTGTTCATCAAAGCCTGTGACAGCGCTGTGCTAGGATTCAGTGAAGTAATGAAAGACGCAATAAGGACCATTCTGTGCCCCTCCAGATTAGCACACAGTTTTGGCAGCGTTTTGGTTTCAGCTCCGTGCGATGCTCTCTCGTCTCGCCCGCAGGTCTACAATCGTGGGTTAAGAAAATGCCTCGCTCTGCAGCAAGATTCTCTGTCGTTTGAGACATGTGATCTCAGCAAACAGGTAGGCCTTGCGAAAAAAAAAAAAAAAAAATATTTGCAATTGTACAAATATTGTGCAATTATACTGTCACACCAGTTGCAATTATAGGCAGACAAATGCAGCTGGAAGTGGAGACAGGACCCAACCCAGAGTAAACACGGGTGGAGACTGACTCCAAATGTGGTCTTTCTGGGTTCAGTTCCTCGCATTGCATGCTGGTCATTCTTGCATTCTGTGGTATTCAGAGTCAGCACTTTAATTACACCTGGATGAGGAACATTCGACACCGGGAGCTGTGCATTGCCCCACACGTCCAGAGCAACAGCCTCGCTCTGCAGCCGTGCGACAACGCCAAGAGCGAGCTCCGCTGGTTACACAAATCCACCGTCTCGTCTCTGGTAGGTTCACTTTAATGTGTCTGTTTTTTTTTCCTTTTCAGAAATCTGTTCTTTCATAAAATGTTGGTAGTTCTCCGCCCAGGGTGGATCAGCCTAAATTCCAGTGCTAACAAATGTCTGTTGCCTAATTATGTCTCCTGTTTTGTCTCTGTCAAGGCGGAGCACCTCACCGTAGAGGTTTTCAGCAGAATGTGTCTGGAAGGACAACTTGAGGGTCCAGCTGTTCGCCTCCGCTCATGTGACGCCAAAAACCTTTTCCAGAAGTGGCAGTTCACGCACTACTACGCTCAGTGATGACGCTACAAACCAGTTTTATGTGTTGACCGCATACTTATGAAACTCTGGTTAACCCACACAGTTTATTTGAGCTGTGTTCCAGCCACACGCACTCACACACACACACACACAAAAAAAGCCTGACTGCACAGGGAGGGGAGGTGTATCGTTTTGTTTGCGGTTATATGGGATGTAAAGTAGCCGGCGTGGGATTTGATGCCAAAGAAATCCGAATTTTTTTCTTTTCGGGAAGGTTTGCACTGGGACTTTCTCATATTGTAAAAAGAGTTGTTTAGTGTCTTTCTGGGAGCAAGTTTCTGAGACCTTTCATGAGCTGTGGACTTGCCTTTGGATGAAAACTCCCCTTGATGTCTGCAATATATGCAAACAAACATGAATAATAAAGTCAGTTCTGTGGTTTGATTCATATTGGTACTATTGAGATGCAGGGTAACTGAACGTGCTTTAAAGAGGCAGAGGAAACTAAAAAGCCTCGACTGGATTAATCTGCTCATTGTTTCTTTTCAGGATGTTGTGTATTTGGTGTTTTTTTTTTTTTTTCTTCAACATTTGGGTGAAAAGGCTGATATAGTAGCAAAATGTCATGTGTGTGCGAAAAGAGAGCTGTGCAGGTGTGTGTATCTTCCTTTGTGAATGCATGTTGAAGTTTATGGGTCCACAGATTTACATATCAGAAGTTGTGCGTGTCTGCACAAGTTTGTATGTACGCAAAAAAAGAACGTGTGGTTAGATGTGTGTGCGTAATGTGTTGGTTTTGTCCATTCTGTTTTCCGATTCATCTCATTTTGCTGGATTTTGCCCCTGCCAGCGCAGAGGTTTGTTGGTTCCAGGTATTTTTAGCGCTCAGTGTCGTCTGGCACGCTCACTCTTCTCAGACTGTTAACCTTTCGTGCTGTAATACATCTGATTTATGCACAAACTTTCTTCTGCAGCAAAAAAAATGAAGTGTTATTTTTGTGTTTGATGCATACAAGAAAATACTCAAGCAGTCCAAATTTTAATTATACATTTTAAAAGCTGTGTATGCACAAGTCAGTACTCACAATTGTCATTATGGGAGCACAAAAATACACATGCACAAGTCATTTTGCTGCTATAGTAGCCCTATAGAGTCTCTGGTTTAACATGTTGCGTTCTTTGGGCAATGTTGTGACAACCATGCCATTGTACTGTTTTCTGTTTTCTGTTTTGTTTTTTCTCCTATTTGTCACTAGAGGGAAGTATTGGTTCAGAACACTCAATGAAGCTGTGCTGTTTGTTATTCTCTTTTCTACCTGTTCAGTTGTCAGTTATGTTTTTTGAGAATAAATTGATTTACAAAAAAATGCAAAAGGTAAGATTTGTTTTTTTTATTTAGGTGTTTGTTTTCTCTCAACCATTTAGAGGTGCTGCATATGACTCCATAATATCAATCTCTTCTGACGAGGTGGACAGGCTGCATCTCTGATAGCAAACATCTGTTAAAAAGTTTGTTTCTTTGTCAGTTACTCAAACACCTTACATATTGAGATTTTTGCGAAGCAAAAAAAATTCCAGTATTTTTTCCAGTGAGTGTAAAGTTAGTCATGAGAAACGAAGTCTTTTAAAGGGGTGGAAAAGTTTTGACACTGCTGGGTTATAAAGTGAACTGCAGAGATGCTTCATGTTTATGTGTGAGAAATCCAAAACCCGCTTTTCACTGATTCTTCATGATGAACTCGAACTCGTCGATCTTCTGCCGGGTGTTTCCTCTGCGGATCCTCCGATAGGAGGTGGTGCGGTATCTGGAGGAGCTCAGGTGGTCGAAGGCTTCCTGGTGGCTGACGTCAGGAACTGTCTTCTTCACCAGAGGCAGAGTGAAATAACCCGGACCGTGGTTTTGATGAAACTCGGCGTTGGCGTCGAAGTCATGCTCCTCGCCTTCTCGGTCCTTCTCCAGCTGCCTGTTTGAAAGCTCGAGTGGTTTGAGGGTTTCTGCACCCCCGTTCAGCCGCTCGTGACTTTGTATATTCGACGCATCAAAGGTGTCATGGTCTGGTGACCGAGTCTCTTGCACATCCTCTTCAATTTGTTGATTTACTGAAAAGAATTAAAGAAAAATCTTCTTTTGCATGTTTTAAATCACGTCTTTTGTTGCACAGTGATAAAACTACACCCAACTTACCTTTTTCTGCTGCTCCTTCATGCTCAGGTGATGTGCCCTCGAACTCAGCTCCTCCGTCTGCAGCCACTGAGATAGCTTGTTCAGTTTTTGGTGCTTCAAACTTTCTGCTCATCTCTTCAGTCCACATTGTCTGCTGCGTCGTTTCTTTCTCAGTCCCAGAATCTTTTTCAGAAGCCTCATCCTGAGCAGGTTCATTATCCGCTACGCTGTTGGCAGGACCTCGACACATGTTGGTACCAGGAGTCGGTGCTTCTCTCCGGTCCTGGTGAGCTTGCTCCTCGTCGCTGTAGAACACCGAGTCGTCTCCTTCCTCCGCTGACCATAAGTCTTTTTCCTCGGGCTCCTCCGGCGTTGGACAGGCTCCACCGGTGATCCCGCCGATCAGCTCCATTAACTGGGAAGCCAGAGCATCTTGTTCTTCCGCTGTTAGTTGGGACTCGATTGGAGGGATTGTACTCGTCTCCATCTGTCTTGCTGTTTTCAGCCGAGTGCCGTTGAAGCGTCGTCACAGCTTCTGCTTGAAGCGTGTTTTTCCCCCCATTGTCAAAGTACTAAGAAAGACTCCATCCTATGTTTCAGCAAACGGCAGGAAATCAGGCTGTGGACTGTTCTCCAGAGCGCAATGTAAATCTGTTGGTGTAGAATCGGTGAAGAACAGAGGTTTTATTGTACGTCCAACAAGCGTTCATTGTGACTTTGGCATTTGCATATGGAGCAGTTGTGCTCGTTCTCAAATCTCTGCTTTCTGCTACGTTTTCAGTCTGGATTAACATTCTCTTCCAGGTTTTGTCCGCTCAAACCTGTAAAGGTTTTTTCTCGAGCACTGAGGAGAGCATTGTGTTTAAAGAACATAAAAGCTTTAAGGCCTTAGGATACCTGAATGGCTGATATGACATAAGAAGCAGAAACATTCAACCTTTATCCACCGTTTTTTATATAGATGTGTGCCAGATCAGTGAACTTCCTCCTCTTGGAATCATTTTCCTGGTTGAGAGTTAGTCGACTGAGCTCCGTTTTGTCAATATCGTCCCACTGCAATCATAAGGGTAAGGTTTCAAGGGATGAGTTGCACAAAAATCTGTTGTTACTATTTAAACTCCACGTTCTTAGGAGTCACATGTTCAGGACTTTTGGTTCTTAAAATACAGACAACCTAAGACTTTAGTTACTAATTTGTTTTAAATGCATGTTTTTGGACTGCTGGAGGAAACAAGGGTGCACAGAGTAATGCAGGGGCAGAACCCGCAAAGCACGTGCAGAAAGGCTCTCAAGCAGGGACTGAAACCAGGGATGTTATTGCAAGAGAGCTAACCACTGTACCACTGTGCATTTTAAAAAAAAGAGATTCATGCTGTATCAAAATTCAGTGCATCGCCATGAATTGTCACATTTGCAATTAGAGTGAGTTCATTATAGTCTTCCAGAGCACACTTACACAGTGGTTAGTGCTTCTCAGTGAGCGTACGTGGGTGGGTTCACATCTACAGCAGCAACAGGAAACCAAAATGGGTGAGACTTTTTGCAGGAAACAGTTCTCTTTCTTTTCTCACTTAAATGTGTTTCTCAAAAAACTAGTGATTTTCAGTAAATGTGTCTTTGTTAAACATATGCTTGACTGGAAATTGCGAGTGTATCTGAAGTCTGTCTGTTTCCTGGTGAATTTTTAAAACGTACTCGCCAAGTCCATCACACACTGGGATCAAAACACAAGGACAGGCATCAAACTTTACAAGTTTATTTTTTTAATAAGCCTGTTTCATACATATAGTATCAAGATGATTGTGAATTGGAAAGTAAAAATCAAATACACATTATTTACAAAGCTGCATTTTCTCACATCTGAAGGTGGAAAAAAATGCATTTTTAAAGATTTTCATGGGGAAATAAAACTTGTCTGAGCACTGAAACTCAGCTGCATGCCACTGAAAATAGACTTGGATCTGAAAACACTGGAGTAGTGCTTTCATGCCCACATCCTGTTTTGAGATGAGCAGCCGAATCTATGGTTTAAGGGTTTTGAGCACCTGAACGTCTCACGAAGGCTGCTGAAATCTCTGCTTCACTGCAGAATGAAGGCTCCTCATTGATCAGTCGAGGGAAACTCAAAGAGTCCGTTATGCATGCAGCTATTGTAGCTCAACCTACTCTCATTAATGCTGATGACACTATGAGTGAGATATGAAGAAAAGAGCATATATTCAAGTCAGTAGGATTCATGATTTCATCGCTAATACTTTGCAATCTGCTGTTTTACATTCATTCAGGACACTTTCATTTTCATAATGCTTCTGTGCCTCCAGTGTCTGAGTCAGATCACTGTGGCCAACTTTAATAGAGGCAAAAAGTGTGTGTGACAATGTTTCGTGACTTTCTCCAGCTTCTCGGATGTTTGGAAACTCAACTGAGCAGGCCTCGGCTTCAAAGAGACAAAACATCTGCAACACATGTCACTGAGCGCCTGTTCCTGTCTCCTCCTCTTCAAGCGACCGCTGAAGTCCGGGGATTAATTTCAGGATGTGCTTGCGTACGTTGCCTCTCCTGCCCTTCCTGGGAAGAGTCCCAAACAGGGACGAGATCCTGGTTTCCTCCCAGGAGGGGGAGAGGGAGCCGCTGCTGCCGGCGACGCTGGAGCTGCTGGAGCGGCTGAGGGCCTGGTGGAGGTAGCTGGAGCCGGAGGAGAACTTCCCAGAGCCGCCGCCGCCGGTGGAGAAGTCTCTGGTGAAGAAGCAGCCGTCGTCCGTGGTGCTGGCCGCGCTGCAGGGGTCGGGCGAGCTCACGTCCCCGAACACGCTGGCGTGGTCGCTGTCGTCCGTCATCACGCTCCTGCAGCTGCTGTCGCTGGAGAACCGCTGGCCGCAGCGGCCCGCCGGCGAGCTCAGGCTGGGCGAGGAGTCCATGGAGAAGGCGGGACCGCTCTCATTCATGTTACCTAAAAACACACACAAAGTCAAGTTACTGATGGTAAAAGGTTCATCTAACGAGAATTCTGACACAGGAAGTTCGTCACACACGTCTCATTTCTCAGGGGAACGCCACCGTCTAAAGCATCTTGAGTTTACACTTCGCTTCACATCGGCAGCAGAAAGACGTGAGAGAAATGAGAATAGCTGTGAGAGAGGAAGTGCTGCGGTCTGACAGCTGAGCCCGGCTCACCTAGCATCAGCCGCTTTTCCTGTAATGTCAGCGCTTGAAGCTCCTTCAGTTTCTCACGTAGGGACTTCTGCATACGTGAAGAACGACACAGTTATTTCTTCTGCATTGAGAGAATCGATGCGGCAAGTCTTGAACCACAACGTGATGAAGAGACAAACCTTCAGCAGGTTCATCCTCTTCTCCAGTGCGATCTGCTTCACTACGTTTCCACACACTGTCTCCATCCTGGGAACACACAGTGACACTGTTGCAACACACACCCCAGCAAGGCAAAGTGGAGTTGAAATCATGTCAGACACTCACTTCAGACTGTTGCTTGATTCTCTTATCAGATCGACGACGTCGTCGTGGGACGAGCCTTCAGTGCTGACCCCGTTGATGGTGACAATAACATCTCCTGTGAGGAACGAGGAAACAACCAAAAGTGAGCTACTCCTTTACAAGAAAGCTGCACATTGTAAAAGTTCATCAGTGTGTTTTCACATGTGTTGTTTACAAGTGTGCCAAGTCATATATCTGCAGCTCTATTTTAAAGTTGGTGGAGGTTGGGTATCAGGTCTGTGCGATGCCTGTCAGGTTGAGAGGATGTGGGTAGTTCACCTGCGGTCAGGCCAGCGCTCTCTGCCACGCTGTCCTCATGCACCTTGCACACAAACGTGCACATCTCCAGCGCGGAGCTGCTTTTACACAGCAGGCCGTACGTCTGCAGAAAGAGAGAACTGTGTCATGAGTACTACTGATTGAACACTTTGCCAAAACTGATCATCCTGAAAGTCTGTGAAGATGAGATGAATCAATGAAAACAATGCTTGAAACTGTCTAGTCTTCATGTTATGCGTGTAGAAAAAAATTGTCAAAACATAAAAAAAAAAAAAAAAACACACACACATTGAGGTGCATCTGTACTTAATGCAATGATTCTGATGATAATATAAAGTGTATATTGGCTTACCTGAATTTCAAATCCAAAGGTTTCATTGTCTTGTTTTTGCAGTACAATTGTTGTCCTGTGCAAAAAGAGATCAAAGGTAAATGTAGTTCAAAATAAAATGTGAGAGAGGAGCTGATCCAAAATCCACAACAGCATATGAAGGTTAAAAGTGAAATTCATGATCAGAAAGTGCCGATCAAATCTGCCGATCTTTACCTTTGTGGGTCAGTGTAATCAACCAGAGAGTTTGATCGAGTCTGTCTGGGCTGCAAAAGAAGAAGCGCTTAGTTCCTCTTTACAATAAAATGCATCGCCGATCTGCTTTCAGCCTGTAAACTTCTTCAGTATGTGTGATGTGGAAAAACATCCTCTTATTACACTAATGTGAAAAGAAAAGAAATTATTTAAATAGTTTAAATCTCATAAAACTCACTCTAAAAAAGTAAAATCTTCAACCTGGTCTTACTTCATCAGCCGTTCAACCTCAGTGCAACATATAGTTTGCAGTGCATTTGCTTTGTTCATGCCCTTCACCTGGCTGGTCGTCTCACCTTGCACCCCCTGGGCAGGGGGCTGCTGGTCTGCTGGCGTCGGTCGCTGATCCCCCTCAGCGAGCGTCTGTACCACAGGGAGGCTTTCTTCCTCAGAGTGTTATCCACAGAGCAGTTCTCCTGGCCGCCCTGGTGTTGAAGATCATTGAAATTCATGGTGGACTGCACGGTAGAGTAGTCCTCAAAGCGGCATGGCGTCCCTCTGCAGCAGCAGCAGCAGCTCCTGGGTGACTGTGGCCCTGCCCTGCTGTGCAGCCAGAAGCAGAGTGCGTCAAAGCGGAAATCCACACCATGTGATGGTTGTGGTGGACCCGCTTCAGCAGATTACAGCCTCACATACCTAGTTTCCTGTTCACCTCTTCTTCTTTTTTTTCCCTCAGCTTCTTGAGAAGCGCTGATCTGCTGCTTTGAAACGAAAGATAAATGGAGTGTTTAATTCCCCTTCAAACAGGTGCTTTCTGTGTTTTTTTTGCAGTCGTTGCAATTAGATTTCTGGTCAATCAAAGATCAGCAATGCATGAGAAACCGCCAGCTCTCTCCTCTTCCACCTGCTTCCAGCCTCTCTCCCGTTCTGCTTCCTCAGTGGGCAAAGCTTCAGCCCGAATCCCGTGTTCTGTCAAGCAAGGAGACTTTTCTTATGAGGACAGACAAAAGCCTGATTTAGCTCGGGGCCAATGTCACGCTCCCCAAACAGACAGCATGGGTCACTGGGCTGAAGGCAGCAGACATGCTTGGATCAAAAGAAAACACACACACACACACACACACACACACACACACACACACACACACACACGGGCAGCAGGCTGGGGGAAAACAATAGCTGATGTGATAAAGAAAACTGAACACACATACTCTCCACTCTGCTCTCAAAAGTTGTTTCATCTGGACGAGTGTTTGTACCGTCTGCGACATCTGCCGCAAGTTAAAACAATTCCCACTCCGTTCTGTCAGAAAATCAGCATTTCATTCCAGTGTGATGTTGAAATTTGGTTGAAAGGCTCCTTGACTAACAGATTGCTTCACAGCAATCTGTTCTGCCCCACTGACCCGCAGCAGCACCCAGCAAACCATGGGACCGTCTGGAACACAGATATCCCATTTAACCGGCTGGGGTCAAATCCCCATCCACATTTTTGTTGCATTAAGTACAGAAAAGCATTCCACACAGTTTTAATCCCACTCTTCTGTACCGCTGTTATACAACAGCTACACAAATCCTATTATTTAGATGATGGCAATGAACTGATCTTAGATTACTGATCTTTTGTTGTGTGTGTGTGTGTGTGTGTGTGTGTGTGTGTGTGTGTGTGTGTGTGTGTGTGTGTGTGTGTGGCATTAAAGGAGAGAAATCCCAAAGGAAACGTTTATTTGCATTGCATCAATTTCTTGCAAACACTTCTTTTTCATCTGAAATGCAAGCGAGCAAAACTTGTGTGGCTTTTTCCACACACACACAGAAACTCTGTTGACCCATGTTTCAGCACAGCATCAAGGCCTTGACTCATCTCTGTACCTCCAGCAGCTTCTGGCTCACAGCTTCGTTTCCTCCTAACGGACTCTTGCAGTCGCTGCCGCCAAAGCGGCCGCAGAGCCGAGGTGACTCATGTCAGTTGAGGCCGCAGTGTGATGGAGGAGATAAAAATGACCTGTTTCATACGAAGGTGCTCCAGGAAATCCTACCCTGCGTGCCGTAATTCGCACCGCGACGCGCAATCTGTGCTTTCAGAATTACAATGATAATATGACACACTGTGAGAGAAAAAAAAAAAGATATCTGCATTTTACATCTCATTGAAGAAAAAAAAATACCCAAGCAGCAAGTTTATGAAAACACAGTTTATTGACCCACTGAAATGACATTTGTATACAGAATAAATAGTGCAAGAGAAACAAAAATATGATGCAGTGACATGAAATTCACATTTGACACACAAAAAAACAAACCAAAAAAAATTTAAAGTGTGAATCTAAATGTGTCTAATGTGAGTGTGAAGGTGTTCAGATCAGGGGCAGGTCGGACTCTACGAAAGCATCTGATTTAAAACAACCATGCTGTATACAAGAAGTGAAAAAAGACACCAGTTAAAAATTGCACATGGTGAGAACTCGTCTTTGGAATGACTGATAAGCCTTTATTTTATACGCTTCCATGTCTCTGAGTGGATTTTCTGATTCTCACAGACAGATCGACAACATGTTTGGCTCAGCACAGACAGAACTTTAGGTGGTAGTTTTCAAAGTATGGGAGGAAGAGCGCACAACACTCACACTGCACTCCTCAACTCTGATACAGCACACGTTTTCTCTCACTCCATATGATGCTTATTATATACTATAATGGCTGTTTGGATCCATTGGCATTAGAAAGCATAATCCTCCTCATCCTTTATAGATGTTAATCAATTTAAATGTCTTTCTATGAGCAGCTGCCGTAACTGAAATTTACCTCGAATACACAATGAATTCAATTTTTCAAGTATATTTTAATTAATTTTTTTTATTAATTGCTGCCCTTCACCTGTTTCTTTTAGTGTCCTGATAAAGTCAGTCATTTGACCCTCATTCAGCTCTCTGGTGCCCCCCAGGGGAGGGCGCCCCACACTTTGAAAACCACTCTGAACAGGCATTTGTCAGTGAATGGATGGAGCACAGTTAGTTGACTTGATTGACATTTTTTTTCTTTGCATTTCTGAATAACTGAGGTCATTTCACGGAAAGAAAAAAACATGGAAACTCTCAGACGAAGCGGCGGACCGCTGCTCGTAGATAATCATCAGGAACCAACGCTGCTGGTGCCGTGATCGACATGTAGATAATAAAAGTACTTTCACATCATAATATGTGTCAACACTGATATCAAGCACCTACATGGAAATATGTCCTTCACCTTATCAACTAAAAAAAATGATCAAGAGCAGAACGAAACGGTACAAAAAAGCCCCAATGAATTAATATGCTGTTTTTTTTCTTCTTCTTTTCTTTTCTTAAACGCAACAGTTTCACAAAGACTGCAGTGATTTTATCAGATTCACATTTTTAAACCCACGGTCACTTCACATGGTATGAAATGCAGACAAACACACATACACACGCACACGCGCACACACACACACTCGCAGGTATATATATTGGTTCACACAAGCACAGCAAGTTGACCTGCCTGCACTTTCCCTAAGCCTGTTACGTCAAGGCTTTATAGGCCACGTCAGACGGTAGCATTAGTGATCCTAATGTTCGCCCATTGAGCTCCCCTTGTAAAACAACTCAGACTGATGGAGTGCCGGCATCAGCGTGTCATTTGACATAGCATCACATTGTGCAACACTTGCTTCTAAATCAAGATTTTAAGGATTTCGTGAGGGGTTTTTGCCATACTAGTCTTACACCAGCCGCACATAACATATCTTTTTAGATATATGTTCATATGTCGTCACATACGCATGAAATTACACTAAAACTGCATCAAAGGCTCATCAAAAGTACATAACGTCTTGAACTTTTCCCCTTTAAAAACATCTCCAGCCGACACTGACAACACTGGAATTGATGAATGAGAAGCTTTGGTTCACACAAACGCTGTGACTCATCAGTCAGAGGGAAGCTGAGCAGAATTATAGTATTTGAACAGGAATCTTAAGTAAATGTTTGCAGCACTTCGTCTCATCGCACTCCCAACATGAAGAGATCTCTGTAAATGTGCCGTGTAGCTCGAGAAAGGTGTAAGAGAGGGTCAGGTTGTCTTTACAGAGTCGGTTTTAGTCACACTGGAATGTGTTTTGTCAACATGGAGTTTTGAATCAACTGAACTTGAACTGAACTGAACTTCATCTAGTGGCAAAAGATCAACATTTGAACCCCAGGTTAGCGTTACTGCTACCATTCATCCAGTGTAAACTTGCAGCATATAACTTTGAGTAAAGTAAATTAAAAAAATATACATATATTTTGACTAATTAACAAGTTGGAACATCTGTTATTTTCCCCTAAAAGCCAATGATGCTCAATAACCATAACTTTGAACTAGATTCATACAGTTGTGTGCAAAGCTCTGATTGAAAGACATTCAGATTATCAGGGAAAGTATACATATGTGTGTCATTAACAGCATTCCCCCCCCCCCCCCCCCCCCCCCCCACAATCCAGTGTGCTCTGTGATTGTCATTTAGTGCGCTACCTATTAAAGAGTACTGCATCTGCAACAAGATATGGCACAAAAAACATAACGTGCAACTTCAAGCTTTTGGCACTTAAAATACTGAGGTAGTTAAAAAAAAAACAATGTTTACATACATAACTTACATCATATGGCTCTTTCCTACCCGGTGTCTTTGTGTAACTCTTCCACACACACCTCTATGATAATTTGGCACCGACAACAACCCGCTGAAGCTTTCTGAGGGGGGCGGCCGCGTCCTGAAGGACTGTGGGAGACCACGGACTCTCCCGATTTGCTCGCGCTCGTGCCAGCACCAGCGCAAAGCTGCAGGGGCAGCGAGTCCCGCTAGTCTTTGACGTCCTTGATGGCGGACAGCTGGGAAACGGTCTTCTTGACCCGCAGAGCGGTGAGCCGCGCGGCGGAGTTGGCGTACCAGCACTCTCTCATCAGTTTGCCCATCACACGCAGAGCCTGGTGGATTGACGAGGAGAGAAACTGAAAGATTTACTTACTGCTTTCCCTGTTTCCTTGAGCTTTTATGATATCTATAGAAAACATTTTTGAGGGAATTTCTGGATTTGTTATTTAGAACTATATGGCTCCGTCTCACCTCGCAGCTCTGCCACTGGTTGGGAATGTTGGGCCTGAGCTTCTGATCACAAACCACCTTCTTCATGTCCTCGATGGAGGGATCTGAAGGCACCATGTCATAGTAAGGCAGCTGGAAATCCTCATGAAGTCCTACGAAAACAACAACAACGCAGGGGACATGTTTTGTTGACTGTCCTGTTTTCTTCAGCTCTGTGAGCCATAAGCCAAAAAAACATGCATGATGAAGATTTTCTGTGTTGTTGTCGACATACTGCTGTTTTCCATTGGACTTATCTGTTTTTTATTGTTTTTTTATTGTTTGTTTTGAATGAAAACGTGTGTGTTCTGTTTGTACCTTTAACCGAGCATCTTCTGGCCAGTTCCCAGAACACCAGGCCCAGTGAGTAGATATCCGCCCGCTTGAACGACTCAAAGCTGTTCATGTTGATCGTCTCGTCCAGGATTTCTGGGGACATGTACCTGCAGCGCACAACATGATCAAACAAAAAGGCTTGTAGTCATTGGATTGTCTAATCAGTGTGTGCATGTGTGTGTGTGTGTGTGAGAGAGAGAGAGAGAGAGAGGGCCAGGGCTTGTTAAAAGTCTTTTCATACAATCTTAAAATTTAATACTGCATTACACGGATGTGTCAGTTCAGGAGTGATTTTGACGACTGAAACTTTCAGCGAAGTGGAACTTCTGAATGCAACATTGAAGAAAAAAAAATCTTTTGAATACGTTTTATCTTATGAAACATCTTTTTGTATTTTCAGAGCTTTTGCTGATGAACCATCCAGCAGTGAAAAAAAAAGCATGTCATGTAGGCTCACTATGAGACCACTAGGAGGCACCAAAGTCCAAATGTTTTAAATCTTCACATACAGATTTGCCCGAAGCATAAAACCATATAGATGGAATATTTTATCCTCTGTACAAATCTACTTTAACAAGACTGCAGTGAGGATCTGGTGCCTACAGCCAACAGAGGGTAAATAATAAAGGCTAAATAACAAAGTCAGGATCTTGTTGTGTGAGTCATATTTTCACTTTAATGCCAAATACTTTGGAGGTTTCATGACTTTTGCTCTGAATTTCTCATCATTGCCCCACAATAATCCTCTGAATAACAATATTTCATTGCGGCAAACCTACAGCTACGAACAATCCAAGTCAGTTTTTCTTGGAATATATGGCTGAAACTGAATGTCCAAACCTCATGCTTGCAATTACAGTTCAAAACAAAGTCTGGCCTTTTTCATGTGAACAGCCAGTCTGTTCTGAATAGTACCAACCAATTCACCTAAAACATACAGACTTCGGAGAAATTCAGAGGTTCAGAGCTGATCAGGGAAGTTTTACTACCAAACTGTAAGTGTTCATCAACACTTTCTTTACACTTAAAAGGAATTGGTCCAGTGCTATGTCTGCTAGTGATATTTGTTTAAAACTCTATGAAGAGGATTTCTTTTTTCCTGTCCAGAAGAAGGACACATAAATCCAGAGGGAGGGTATATCCAACCAGTCTGCTCGTAAAACCGTTTTCACACAAAAAGTGCAGTTTGAAACCACTTTCCTCTGTGTGTTCTGACGTAAATCTGACCTCTTGGTTCCCACTCTGTGGTTGGACGGAATGTCGATGGTGTTTGTGTTGGAGTCGTGCTTCACGGCCAAACCCAGATCGGCGATGACGGCCGTCCCGTTCTTCTTCACCAGAACATTTTTAGACTTTAAGTCTCTGTGAGCGATGGCAGGCTTTCCTACAAGGGAGAATGGATGCAATTAAGTGTGATCAATTATTTGATATGTACAAAAAAGGAAATATAAAAAAAAGTTGACGAAATTAATCCTTCATGTCGTTCATCAAGAATCACTCAAAATATTCTCCTATTTCACTTGATTTAGACTAAAAAGGCTAATTGAGACATTAAAAAACTAATTAACCAGCTTGATTAACAAATTAATTATTGATAAACAATCCAAGTTAGTGGTGCACACAAAAGAACCATTATAATATTTAATATAAGGCCGTCCTTGAGCAGGAGGTCCTCGTGTGTGTACCCTGCGTGCCGATGATCTCCATGTGGAGGTGGGCCAGCCCGCTGGCGATGGACAGGGCCAGGACGACCATGCTTTCCACGGAGACGGTGAACTTGTTCAGGTAGTCATACAGAGATCCGTGCTCGTGGTACTCCGACACCAACCACAGCTGAGTCCACGAGCCGTTATCTGGACGACGAGAGGTACGGTCACACGGTGACAAACCATTCTGGGATCTGTGTGTGTGTGTGTATGTGTGTGTGTGTGTTCGATCAGGCCCGATCGCTACCTTTGTTATCAGCAGCAATGAAGCCCAGGATGTTCTCGTGCCTGAGCATGATGGTCTGGTAAATCTCTGCCTCGCGAAACCACGACCTCTCGTCCCTGGAGGAGAAGATCTTCACGGCCACGTCTTCTCCCCGCCATTTCCCCCGCCACACCTCGCCGAAACGACCCTTCCCGATGGTCTCCTGCAGGACGATGGTCCGAGCGATGGTGCGCTGAACCAGGAGGGGCAGTCCTGCAGCGGGAAAAGAACACCTCCTGATTTACGTAGCAGAAAACATTAATCAAGATAAACATTCATGTTCAAAAAGATGTATGAATTTATTAAATCCTTAATTCTCTCACCCGACCCCGAGCCCGAGGTGCTCATGTCGTAGATGAGGTCTTTGAGACATTTGTCTGGAGACATGAGCAGCTGGTCGTCCAGAGGCTCCTCTGCGTCCTGCTTGTGCGCTCGGCTGTAGGCACACCGGTGGCCCTGCACCACGAACACCCCCAGCAGGACCCCGAGACACAGCAGGCAGCAGGGCACCAGGATCACCGCCGCGAGCTGCAGCCCGCTCCAGCCGGCGTCGTCGTCCAAAGGCCTCTCTGGAAAAAACACACACACAGGTACGCTCAGTCATTCCTTATGAGAAAAAAATAAAAAAAAATCAAAGAGAATTAGAAATTCCATGCTTATTGTGTCCAAGCTTAATGCATCTCCTGCACCCTCTGGTGGCTGTTATTGAACACAGGTCTGGATACAGTATTTATGATTCTACTTGTTACTTTTTTGCATAATTTTTGTCTGAAACACTTTCATGACCCCATAAATTTACTCTCAAGAAATGCACAGCTTCATCTAGTAAAGCATTTCTCCAGAGTAGCAGTGGATGTAACCAAGGCCCATTAATTAAACTAATCAAAAGTACTGATTAAAGAGTTCTTCAGTGTTTGCGCTCCAAAACTAACGTGTATTCATTTATAACAGGTGACACACACTGGCTAGAAGCAGGTGTTCACTGAGACCTTGTCATAAAATGATGGGTTTAGTGAAACGGCGTCACCTGATATTTCTATCTCTGACCTTCCTTGTGCCAGTGGGTGGACAGAGGAAACCTGGGCACAAACAGAATTAGCGGAGTGGGTGGGCGCGTGATGTGATTTACAGACCTGCTAACAAAATAACGCGTAATGAGGGCAAGTCAACATTTGACGTCCTTGTAGTACTGCAGATAATAACTGAAACACAGTACATGTTGTAACCTTGATTTCATCAACTTTACTTTAAGCAAGATGCCCAAAAGCAGGAAAAATTTCAACACACACGTGACTATTGAGAATATTTTTTTATCTCATTTTTTTCAAATCCCAGATGGATGAAGTGTCCTCACAGCAGATTAGACAACATCTGCAGATGGCCGTTTGTGCAAACAGCAGCATATTGTGAACCCAACCACAGCTTCTTGGGACATCTTTAGCCTTTTACCTAAATACATGTCCCGCATGGCGTCCAACTGGAGCTCAGCGGAACTTAACCCTCCTCTGGCCCAGTGGCATGAAATCCCCTGCAAACTGCCACGGTGACTGTGCTCGGTCACGGAGGTCATCTCAGTGAGACCTTTCTGCCTTTACGCTGTTTGGTTGATCATAAATCCAAATGAACGTTCAGAAATTAGGCACAAATTGGAGAAGAAGTGTGTTTGTACGTATACGAGCGAACACATTGGACGAGCAGGATGGAACAGATTGATCCTGATGTCCTCATTCGCGGCCGACGCCACCGCCGCCTCGGGGCACTCACTACCCCCAACCCCTGTCAGCAGCAGACCAACGGGTTTAACTCTTTAGATCTGTTAGATTACAGCTGTATTTTATAAAAGTGACCATCTTCTGACAATACTGATGATGTGAAATGATTTATTTCTGTGATTTTTCTGTTTCAACTAACCTGACTGTGGTGCATCAACCTGTTCTAAAGGTCCAGTGTGCATGTTTTTCATACCCTTCAACTGACTAAAGTCTGATTGTGCTGTTTAGTATGAATATGATATTAGTATTGCAAAGAAATCTTTTTTTTTCTTTCTTTCTTTCTCTAAAGCTCCACAAATCAATTCCTTATTTGCACTGCAGGTCATAAAAATGTGCATATTGTGTAAAGGCAGGCTCGTGTTAAACACACTCACATAATTATCACCTGACCTGTTAGCTTTTCTCAGCTATGAGGAACATTTTTGGGGGGGTATTCTGTTGTAAGCTTGTTTATAGTTGTTTTTTTCTTTTCTTTTCTTTTCTTTTTCTTTTTCACAGCCCACGTCTCACAGATTTGGTTCTGTCTGATCACCCACAGCAACAGCAGGCGAAGAAGCTCTGATACACCCACTGCGCTGAGCTTTTCTCACACCAAACAGCAAAGTTAGCAGCTAGCTGGCGCACACGGTGGAGCAAACAAACTCCGGCGGAGTCACGAGGACAGGAGCTCAGCTCTGAATCGATGCGAAATGGTATTCACATAAACTTTGCGAGGCCTCGGCTCGGCTACCATCGGACTGCTGTGAGGTTCCGGGTCTGAGTCTGGAAAGCAGCTCAGCTGATGATGGAAACAGAAAAGAAACCTCGCGTGACCTTGACCTCCCGGCGGCCTGCGGCGAGCTGTACGTTCAGAGGTGTGTAAATAACCACGCCCCCACCTCATTTGCTTTAAGGCCAGCTTCCACACAGCACGGCCATGAGAGGCTTTCAGGACTACATGCCTGACAAAGTATTTATTTATAAATCAGCGGAGGGAGGGGGGGAGGATCACTAACTGCCGTCCCGTAGCCTCTGCCAGATTTGTTATGTCACAGGATCTAGGAGGATCAGCATCCACCTCGTCTAGCCGGGACCAGAATGAGTGGGAAATCCCACACAGATTTGGTGTTGCTGTTGACTGAATAATGCTGAAAACTACCGAGCTGTGCAACAATAACAGACTGCCCGACGGGGATGCCTGCAAATGTCTTCTGTTTAATTCCCATTCTGTGTCTTTCCTTTCAGATGAGATCTGCCTTGCAGGATATTTACTTTCTACATGTCTGATGTGGCACACTCATGGCTGCAGAAGCGTTGTGGCGTAGTACCGGGGTGAAGGTGCAGGGTCTCGTTGTTGCAGAAGTCCGTGTAGCAGCAGTTCCTCTTGTAGACGTTTCTGGAGCTGTAGCAGAAGAGGCGCCCCTTCATCTCGGACGGCGACAGGCAGGACTTGACCATCTCCTCCTTCCCGTCCACCAGCATCACCGAGTTCCAGCAGGCGCCGTCCGCCGACGTCTCGCAGGTGCGGTTGGCGCACAGCTGGCACACGCACTTCAGACCTGGGTGACAGAGCGTCGCCGGTTAGGTAACCGCCCTCTGCACAAAACACTTTGCGGCCGACACAAGTTAATTTATTGATTTGTGAGACGTCAGAGGGAGGAAAGAGGCATTAGACAAACAGTTTGACTCACTCACTGGCATGGCGAATTGGTCTTTAGCACTTCAGCAGCATGATGCTCCTGTTCTATAAGAAGGCCTCCGCTCTTAAATGGCTGGAGGTGGAGGGCCCGGTGTAATGCCTCTTAGTTTAACACCCACGTAATCTCGTGTTCCACTTGAAGCCGCTGTCATGCTTTGTTTGATAAGCTGAGTTGAGTGATTGATAAGTAAGGCCGCGCTCCACTCATTTGAGAAACGTAGATATGATAAAGCATATTATCTTATAGAACCATTTTAATAGTAGACTCAGACTCTAACAGTAAATTTAAAAGTTTAAAGAGCACCTACATATGAATTATATTGTGTAAATATAGAACTAAAAAACTCATTATTTATATATATTGCAAAGGAATTCATTTGTTGTTTTAAGGAATAAGCCCCTATGATCACATTCTTCAACTGTTTATTTATGGATAAATCTATTTAAAAAAATGATATCTCTTGATTAAAGTGTGTCTCAAATAAGTGTAAGAGTGGTGAGCGGTGTTCCTCTAAGTGGGTTACTTCTGTGTGGACTTTGCAAGTTCTTCAGGAGTGTGTTAGGTTAACTGGGGACTCTTAATTGCCTGCACTATGCCGTATGTGTGTGTCCGTCTATGTTTTGGCCTGGGATGACCTCTCCATTCGTACAGGGTGAAACTTCTCCTCCCTCCCCCTGTGTTGGGGTCGGGCTTTTATCCTAACACCCTAATCTGGATATTCCAGATTGATAGATGGGTATTGGGACATCAGCACATCTATCATTACGTTTCCATCCTTCCTCCATAGCCACTTCATTCAGAGTCTTGGATTTGACAGTGGGGGGGGGGCAGGTGAAAGGCCCTCTGGAAAGGCGTCTTATTATAATGAACAACAGGCTCCCTCTTAATAGGCTTCAGTCCATCTCTGGATGCATTATTGAGATTTATCAACACACATAGCTGCTCCCGGTAAGGCAACTTCTCCACAAGTAATTGTTGTAAATTAACACTGGCTGGAAAGCAGGAAGTCTGATTGCATTTCTTCCACAACACTCGTTTTGCTGTCTGGCCAAAGAAAGTTCAATCCATTTTTCATTGATTTTGTGTTGCCGGCTGCTGAGTCCTCAGCTCTGCGGCTCATTTGGCCAATTTCTAACAAGTTTCTATGAGCTGTGAGCGTCTTGAGAGTGAGCTGGTGTTATGCAAGTCAAATAGATGGAGTCTGATGCGAACGGGGGTGTAAATAACAAACAGGGATTTAAATCTATTCTATTCAGTTATCAATTCAGTGTTACTTAAATAGTGCTGATAATGACACAGTCATCTTAAGGCAGTTTTACAGAGAGGAAACCTGCAGAACCAGGGTCAGCAGAGAGAAACAGGTGGCATATGGATGGACCCATCCATCCTTTAGATCAATTTATGGGCAAAGACAGGATCACCAGTCCATCACTGAACAAACAGAGAGACATGCAGTGACAAACACACACACCAAATCAATTGACCTCACACACACATTTTTAGGACTGTGGGAGGAAACTCGGACATGCACAAGATGAACATGCAGCAGGCATCTGCTGGACTTGAAGCGAGGATGTTCTGGCCGTTAGACCGCTGCAGTCAAGTAACATCAGGATTTAAAACGTCCCAACATACAGTCACAGTCCTGTCCTATTAGCTGAAGTGCTGTGATCTCTCTCCATTTTCCTGCTAATTCAAGGATGTTGTCAAATTTAATTTCGGTCCTGCAGCTCAAATAAGGCAGTCGGTTGGTTTGAAATAAAGTGTCTGTGCTTTCTGGGAGTCGTGGCAGTGAATTGGTATGTCTGACTTTGACGCGTTTGACACATTAAATTCTTCATCTTTGAGATTTTTTTTTTTTTTAATCACAGAGTCTCACCATGTATGTCTTTCTATCTCTGAGAGTAAAACAAGCTTCAAATACTTCAGGTTGTCTGTTTTTAGGAAAGACTGTGAGGAATATGACTCTTTTTTTTTTTGTCCCTTCACAACAAACCTGGGAGTTGCTTAGTAACAACCTGCTCAAGGACAAGCAAGTTTAAATACAGTGCAGCTCTTTTATCTCCTTTAAAGCAAGTAAATTAGTCAGCATTGGAATTGAAGCACTTCTTTATGTTATGTGTGATGGTAAGATGTGAATTTATTAACATTGTGAATTACATGTGAGACCTGGGCCTGGTTTGGGGAGTAAATGTCACAAGATCCAAAACTATTAAATCATCCATCTACACTTCTTCTCTTTCATTTTATACAACTCAGGGTTTCCTGGTGTTAGAGCCGAGCTCGGCTGGCTATTCATTGCCAAAAACACACTTATATTCACACCTGCAGTCAATTTAGTCACTAATTAACCTTGAAATACATCAAACATAAACTCATGCAATTATACCTTTTGGAAAATGTAAAAGTATTTCTGCAAAAACCAAGACAACAAAGAGAAAATCAAAACATCCTTTTTGACTTGGTGCAGAAATATTTAATTAAAATGAAATAGACTCACAGTACGTTGCGTTTTTTCGGCCGTACTTCCCAACAAAGCATCCAGCATCATTCAGACATGAGGAAAGTCAAACTTTGAATTGCAACAGACCTGTTGCAATATTTTCTGAAATCACAAACCTTATTACAAAAAGATAACCTTGGCACACCTCGAGCATGTCCACAGTGCTCGACCTCTAGAGAAAAGTATCACATTTTTCCTGCAGACCTTCTGATTCCACTTACAACAAATAAGTCTCAGTTACTTTGATGAGCGACGACTTCAGGGAAAGACAGGGATTCTGAAAATTCTGAAAGGTGCACCACAGCCTGGCTGAACAACAAAGATTACCACCATCAGATTTCATAAAAACATCTCACAGGGGCAAACCCATATTTCTTCATGATCGTATAATATCAGCCTTGGACAAAGATGCTATTCAATCTCAGTTAAGTTCACTTTCATCTATATTTTTCAGATTATAGCACAGACATCTCATGACACTTGTCTAAAGGAAAAGCCTTCAATTCCATAAGATCAGGCCAGGGTCAGAAGAAGTAAACTCTGAAGTCTTTTATCTATATATCTTGCTCATGTGTATATTAGCTCATTCTTTATGTTTTAATTGATTAACAACCAGAAAATCTTTGCAGCGGCACAGATCATTTAAAGAGAGAAAACATATACACGATTAGCATAAATAAAAATGAACCAAAGTCATACAATTAGGTTAAATCACGTGCAACTTATTTGGAAATCATTGATTTTACAGGTAGTTTTTCTTCAAGGCATGATAACCTTGTGTGTATGCATTCTCACCAAAAATTCAGATAAAAATCCAAAACAAGACGATAAATTTGACCTGTGATTCTGACTAAATATCTAAATGCTTTAAATTAGAAAACAAGCTGGAATGAATGAACATGTTTCCTATCATTCCACTCAATCATAACATCAGGATTAAATCACTTCAGAGCAGCTTTCCCAAGAACTGCGGGAAATGTGTCTCATCTTTACTTACAGATGTTTAGAATGTGATTTTTTTTTTCTGCTGGATGCTCATTGCAATATTTAGAAGGAGTGAAATGCAGTGCATAAGCAAGACTGTGAAGCTCTGAGGAAAAATCCACTACAGATATGTCAACAACGGTTTTGACAATTGTGGAAGAAGAATAGGGAGCACTTTACTTGAACCACCCCTGACACATTATAAGTATATTATAGCACTGTATAACTATAGTTATAAACACATAAATTATCACAATGCTTTATAACATCAGGACCTAACCCTAACCCTAACCCTATGCTGTATAGTGGGTTATAAAGCATTGTGATAATTTATGAGTGTTTATACGAGTGTTATACCAGGTGCTTCAAGTAAAGTGTTACCGAAGAATATTTACCAAACTGCACAACCAACATTGCACAGATGAGGAGTGTTTTAAGTGCAAATACTGGAAAAAGCATATTTTCCTGTATTTGTGGCAATGTCATTGTTTTGTTTAAATGTTTCTGCAGCCTGAGACCTGTTGAGCTGAGATTCAACTCTATTTCAATACCACTGTATGCCTGTAGAACAACTTAACACTGGAGAAACAGAACATTAACTGGTTTCTTTCAACAAACACATTGAGCATCACATTATTTAATGTATATAGAAAGCGCCAGTACTTATGATAGAGTTCCTTAGAGGCCTCTATATAATTCATTCACCTGTGTTACACTATCTGTAACCTTCAGCAAGGACTTACAGTTCATAAAAGCTACAAAGCGACACAGAAGTGTGCAGCACAGATACTGTTTTCCTGTGTTTGTCATGGTAAATGGCCACTGGCAGGTTTGTGAGAGTGTGAGAGCAACTAAGGCAATTTTATTCCCATTCACATGGAGCACACAAGACAGACATGAGCCACAAACCAACAGGAATCAGGAGGACAGCATCTACACCTGAGCTCCAGCACACAGAGCAGGAGGAGGCTCATGTCAGGACAGGAACCCAGACAACTTTTCGGCTTGTTTTTGCTAAATTAACCAGTTAATGCACAAATTTATTCTCGATGTTTGATTTTCTCTCTATGTATGTGTGCGTGTACGCGCGTTAATGACTCAATGTATTGCTCTTGTACATCCTAATCTCTTCATTATGTCACAGCAGACACGTGTATATATATATATATATATATATATATATATATATATATATATATATACCCAACATGTTAAACCATTGTTAGTTCATCTCCTTTGCCCCTCAAAAACAGAAAACGCACGCTCCTGTAATCTCTGCCTTCACTTTTTGTTTTAACTTTCACCAGAACAAACAATGCGGCCCATGAGGGATCACCAAACTGTATTTGTTTGATGACATAACCCCTAAATCTTTTTTTAGGAATCGCTTTAGGAATAGCAGAACGAGCGATTTAATAGATCGGCTGGATTTAATCCAACTTCTCCAACACTGTGAAGTTCAGCCAGGATAATCCCCTCCATGAAAAAAAAAAAAAAAAGTAATAAATTAACGCAAGCGCAATTTACTAAATGAGAAGAGGTTAGATGGAGAGCGGTGTACCTGCAGTCAGCTGGGCGACGCACAGGAAGAAGACCGCCGCTTGCAGGCTGCGCTTCCCGGATCCGCTCATGGCCAGAGCCGCATCTGCTCGCGCCCTCCTGACGCACCGTCTTTACGCAGCGAGCCTGGAGAGTCTCGCGCCCGAGCGCATCGCCGGGAAGTTGGTGGGCCACGCGAGCCGCCCGTCTCTCCGCTCTCTACGCCGTGAATGGCACCGCAGAGGGGGGGAAACTGTGAAACGCTGCGGCTCGCTCCGCCTCTGATGACTGGAGTTTAAGAGGATTAGCGCTGCGGACCTCTGATGAAGACATGTGAATGGGAGCCAGAGCGAAAGTGCGCGGCGGCACATCCATTTAACCGCCGCGGGTCCGCGCGCACAAGCCGCCTCCTCTCCGCCTGATGAATGTGGAAACAACCTCTGCTCGGCAAACGTGGAGGGAAGCCAAATAGTTCACATTGCACCCAATAGATTAATGTAATCCGGAGGGTTTTCTGTTTTTTTTATATAAAGCACACAATGCAGAATGCAACCTGCAAAATTACAGATTGTTTGCAACTGTGAAGCACGTTTGAACACTGGAAATAACCCCTAAAGCGTTTAAACTTTATTCATTCTTGACTCAAGTTCATTGAACACCATTATATGCCATTTATGTACCAATATCCACAGGTGGGAAAAAGAGTGAAAGACTTGTGTTCAAGTAGTTCTGACATATCTCAATAACTTGCCATTTGATCTAATTTAACATCTGTTTGAAGCACATGTGGGAGACAAGCAGTGAAGTATGTCAGTAGAATATAATTGCACGACTATAATTTGTGTTCAGTGTAAATGTTAAAATAATGAAGTTAATATGAAGAAACTCTGAATACATGTTTTTTTTTTCATTGTTGACAAAGCAAGTAGACATTTTAGATATAGAACATATTTGCACTCAACTATGAGTGAAAATCCTGGCTTAAAAACACTCATGAGACTACAGAAGAGTACAATCACTCAAAAATAATTACAGTGATTCAAGTATCTGTAACACATTATCTCCAAACTTCTTTTGGAGCATTTGGCATTTATTATCATTGATACAATTATTTATTTTTTTTGCTTGACGTTTGTATTGAAAGGTTTTACAACCCTACAAGCACCTCATATACTATAAGAAGATCATATGTCTGTTCTCAAAACATTGCTCTCTTTTTTATCTTACGTTCCTTGTCTTTATTTTATGGTTTTCTCTTGCTGTTCCAACCTCGGTCCCAGGCTTACACTGTTTTGTTGATGTATTGATGATTTGATCATTTATTATTTATCATGTTATTGACTGAATGCATGCATAAATGGAAAGCTACAAACTGCTCACTGTGGGACATGTAAAGTTGTCTGAACTCAAGTGAATGACAAACCACATACAAAATCAAGCGTTTGAGAACTGACATCCTGCCTTTTCACTAGTTTCATGTGCACAAAACAGACATGAAATGTAGTATCATCACTTTGTTTATTTCTTTATGTTTTGAGGTTCAGTGCATGAATCTGGTGCAGCAGTCAAAAAAAAGATGTGCTGACAAAGCAAAAGGGGAAAAGACATTATGGGAAATGTAAGGCAGAAGAACAGTCTGCACATTTTTTTTTTTTTTTTGGTTCTAAAAATCACATGCAAACCAAATGACCTGAAACTTATTCATGAACATTTTCTACTTCATCAATTAGTGTTTTGGAAGAAGCAGAGCAAATTTGTTACATACAGTCCCTCATTCATTAAAAAGTTGATTGATTTTAGAATATTTCTTCATGTTTATAAACAACAAAACACCAAGAAATACAGTCATGAAGGGACAGTTGAATTACACATTGTGGTTGGGTAATTAGTTTCAAACTATGTTTATATGATGTTTCCAAGGCCTGCGTGATGGTGTAATGGTTTGATTCCGGGCCAGACCTCTTTTGTTTATGGAGTTTGCAGGTTCTCTACGTGTGTGTGTGTGTGTGTGTGTGTGTTCCTTCTGGTTACATTGGTTTCCTCCCACTGTCCAATATGGTCCTGAACTTTATAAAACAGCAGAGAAGATGGATAGTTGATGTTTCCCAATATTTACAGAGTGAAAAACACAAGCAAAAAAAGAATTGGATTATAAACACATGGTGCGTGTGTGAATAAAGCAGTTCCAAGAGTGAGAAATATGTCTGAACAATTTGCAACACCCCTCTAGGAAGGTTGGAACTTTTGAAGAGCTCCAAGAAGCTGCAGAGTTCGGTAGGAATGTTTTGTTGTTGTCATGCGATTGTTCCCAAGTTAACAGCTACACAAACGCCTCAATATATACAGTTCAGTGATTTTTAAGAGTGCTTCATGTGAACATGGATCAATAAACAGCAACATTATGGTCAGATTATGCTGGATACAGTGTTACTGCAACCCTATATTGTATTATCAAAAGGTTCGCCTTCCAATGTAGAGCAATTGATGTCAAAGGACATTATACAGATGGTCATTTGTGAATTTGCACCGAGTAAGATCTTAACTTTGAAAAAGCTCCTCTAAGCAGTCATGAGATTAATAAACAATACAGGTGATCTCCACTAAAAAACACCAGCAGTTGAAAGTTGTGTGTCTCTGAGGGACTGGCAGTTGCCAGGCTGGTAATCCGGCCTGCAGTCTGTCTCACACCTCTCTGAGGATGTGAGCAAAAAACAGAAGGAATCGAGCTGCACGTGCATCACAGCAGGAGAGAGAACACCCTCAGCCGTGAATATAAGATGAGCTTACTGCACGTTGACAAAGTTCGACTCAGCTGCATGGAAGAAGTTATTTACAGCCGGCCATGTGTGACCGAGTCGTTCTGCTGCCGGAGCTCCATAGCAACAGCGGAACGCCGGCGTCACCAAGGAGAGGGAAGAAGGGAGCAGGGTAAATCACAGACGCCACACAGAACCTTTTCTACCTAACGGTAAGAAATCAGGATGGCTCCAGCTGCTGCATAATCCTGGATGTTTTTTTTTTTTTTGTTGTTGTAAGTTTCGACAACTCAAACACACCTTTGCTCTCGCTGTGTCACTTGTGACAGCTGAAAGGTTAATAAATGTTGGCCATACAAACATGTTGCCAGGCAGTCTTCATGAAAGCACCACCAAGAGGCGGATATCAGGTCAAAGGTCAAAGTAAAACTAAAACTTTTAAAGATACAGTGAATGGTAAAGAGCAAAATGTACTTTTGACCACTTCAGGTTGAGTTTTGAGTTTTTGAGTTGATATTTGCTTCTTTCCCCTCACATGATGCAAATCTAACATGGACGCAGTCAGAGCAGACGCAGCCTCCAGCTCACCTGTGATTTCTGGTTCCTCTCCACAGTGGTCCTGGACCCCACGTGAACCGCTGCTCTAAAATATCAGAGTGGAGTCGTAATGCCTGTGATTGAGAAGCACATCGAAATCATACCGGTTTGCTGAAGGCAACCTTTCTATAAAATAAGTGATCTCCTTCTTTAGAGCACAGTCAGCATTCAGTACAACAAGGTGACACTGAAGCGCAAACTGGAGTCACTCCTCTGTTCTCTGCACAGGATGATTCAGTGATGCTAAATATTGAACACTTTATATTTAAAAAGTCTGACAACTCTGGATGAATGCAGGCTGGGTGTCTCAGCACTGTTTCTGTCATCTGGCCTCAGACTTTTCGAGCATATTAATTAGAGTGTGGCCATCAGGACCAGGGTTTTTTTTTCTTTTTTTTTTTTGGAGCTCGACATCTGCCAAGGTATCTGCTCTGTCTGCAGCTTCAGCTCACAACTGGCGAGGAAAAAGCAGCGAATTCTGACCTTTAGCGGATAAATATTCATTTGCCGCCTCATCATTGCTGATGTCGGCAGCTCAGGAGGAAAGTATCGAGTAGAGATCACTAGGATTCACACAGCGCCGCATGAATGAATATAAATGTCTAGGTCTAAGATTACTTGGAGAAGTAACTTGCTTCTTTCATTTGTCTCAGGCAGGAAGTCTTAATAGAGTTCATGTAGTTCGTGTTCATGAGAGTTCCATCTCTGTTGCTGATTCAGGGAATTGAACCTACGATGTTGAGGTTTCAACCAAAGGGTCAAATCCAGCTCACATCATTACCCCACGAAGTGTAAAAACTGCAACTCAAGCATTCTCTTCAAATTTTAACATAAGTAAAAACAGTTTTGTTTCCTAAATACTAAAGAGTATTACGAGGCAGACTAGTAAAGTAGCATCGGTACACATTTTGTTGGTGAATCTGTAAAATCAAGCAGGCGAACAGCTTGAGACTTCTTCCAACATTCCCCTGAGGGGAGAGACTCTACGGGCGCCAACAGGATTTTAGATCTTTCGGAAAACTTCAGCAGTCATTTCCTACATAAAGAGAAAATACAAGGCAAAAATGTTTTTCCAACATTTCATTGTATTTTTGCACGAGAAGGCCTCGTTAAAATGGAAAGGACTGAAATGATACCTTTTTAAAAAAGATACTGGATTAGACTTTTAGAATGCATTTGCATATTTTTGTTCTGAAACAAGAGAGAAACATTTGGAGTTGTGGTTCTTTATGCTTTAATCATTTCACTGGTTCCACTTGAGATCCAATCATGCTGTATGTGGTCCCTGAACTAAACTGAGACCCCCAATGTGGAAGCAGGAACTTTCCCACTTTAATTGCACCACAAACAGCCACGACGACCTGATGGATGAAAACTGAAATGATCGTCATTGTCTGAGCAGAATGTCATGGCTACTCCTGTAACGAGCGTTCAAATTCAACATTTCAGACAAAAAAAAAAAAACAATGAGTTTTACAACAACCCAACACACATGATGTTACAGCAGACCAACACTCTGGAACTGTACACTCTACAAAACGCTATAAATAAATTGATCTAACAGACATCAAGACATTTGAGATATATAAAATATTTTATTCCTATTTACTCAATAGAAATGACTAAGTAATATAAAATGTTAAAGGAATAACAAATAAAAATAAACAGCTGAAGTTTCACTTCATTTACTTGTAAATGCACGCATTAAGACAATGATGCCTGCGTTAAGACAAGAGTACAGGCTTTACAGGCGTACTTACAGGCCACTGGAGGAATAAAGTTCAGCATCTAGTGGGGATTTTATTTGTCGTCGTAGCGTTCTTCTCCGTAAAGCTGTAAAAACACATACCGGGACAGGTACAGAATACAAAAATCATGACGATGTACAAAAGTTGTGTGACCGAGTACCTGCAGACGGCCAATAAGAGAAAACGGGCGTTGTCACAGAAGACTTGCTCTGACGGCGTTGTAAACAGCGGCGCGTGACACGACGTAAAATAAAACAATCACAACATTTCACGTTCAATCGGCAGGCTGGCTGCTTTTCCACACGGATTCCCCGCAACGCAAACGTCGCACGGATGAGAATAAAAGAGTGAAACTGTTATGTTCAGATATTAAAAAAAAAAAAAAAATGTGAAATTAAATCTGCATGTCTAACAAATGTAATCCTATTCAAATGCCCAGGAAACACTTTCTTCCTAGAAGAACCTTTCAAACATTTCACTTCCTATGATATAAGTTGACTCGATATATTCTTTTTTTCCCCCCCAAGACGAGCAGCAGTCTTAGAAATGCCCGGAAAGCCATCTTTGGATTCCAAATTGTGTCCCTCCAACAGTTTTAAAATAAATACAGGTCAGTGCCGCTATAAGGGCCCGTGAACCCATGAAGTCCCTTCTCTTCTGAGAGTCTTTTTAAGATAATCCATCCCCTGGATGTCCTGGAAGGCCCTTTAATTCATCTGCTGTCCCTTCAGGAGAAACGCTCAAATGTCCGTCTTGATTTTATCCAGGGAGTTGTCGATCTTTGTGAGAGTCTTTTTGATGCGCAGCGCCGTCAGTCTGGCCGAAGGATTCTGGTACCAGCACTCCTTCATGAGTTTAGCCATGGAGGTCAAAGTCTATGAATGAAGAGAGGAAAAACAAAACATCAGTGCATCCTGCCTCAACACGAATACAATTGGAATAGTTGATTTGAAATGTACTCACTGGGTCTGAAAACCATCTGTTTGGGATGATGGGCCTCTGCTGGTCCACACACACAACCTTCTTCATGTCCTCAAAACTGGGATCACTGGGCACCAGGTCATGAAACGGCGGCTTGTAGTCCTCCACGATGCCTGCAGACACAGCAGAGAATGCACACATAGCAGCTTAAACTGATAAATGACTTGATATACAAGAACAGGTGGATTAGAAAAGGAAAAAAAAAAAAAGATTCATGTTGTGGTTTTGCACTAAAGCACAGCTGTGGGAAAAACCAGCAGTGAGGTTACAGCGGCGAGGGTAAATCAATACCGTAAGTGTTTCTGAAAGCCCGGTTCCTTTTATAAAGTGATAAAACTGATTTGACGGCGAATGAAGAAAGTGGATTTTATTTCACGTAAATGGGCGCAGATGCTTCTGCTTACTCTACAAACCACAGACACAAAGTGGACGGAGGGACACATTCGTCGGGGGCCGATCTTCCCATCAGGAGCAGAAAAAGCTTTCACTCAGTTCTGCGTCGTCGTGTTAAATCAGGGGACCGGAGCCGTATCGGTGTTAAGTGTTTTCAAGGATTTTCAACGCATCCAACCGGCTATACCGACATGCCTTTTCTGATCAGAGACGTGGATGACAGACAGTCCAGTGGGTGTTAACAGCTGAGAACATAAATAAGGGGAGAGGACAGTGGGAAATCCGGACTCACCGTTGCTCACCGTCCTCCTGGCGATCTCCCACAGGACGAGGCCCAAGGCCCAGATGTCCACTCTCTTGTAGGACTCAAAGCACTCCATCTGGATGGAGTCGTCCAGCACCTCGGGGGCCATGTAGCGCTTGGTGCCGACTTTGGGGTTGTTCCCCACGTCCAGCTCGTTGGTGTCTTGAAAATGCATGACGGCCAAACCTGCGACAATAAATGAAGAAGTCCTCTTTAGCCCTATTTATCCACACAGGATGTCCTCCAAAACAACAACTCGCTGAGAAGACAAACAACTGCTGCCATGTTTATCGGGGCACCAAAATGAGTCACCCAGGAGAGAATTTATTTATCCGAGCCAGCATGTGAAGCCCGTCGCCGGGTTATGGCTCGTACCTGCATTAGATGTTATTCAGGCGTCCTCAAAGGGAACATTGGTGGATTAGATAAATTGTTCCCGGGTCCTGCAAATGTGTTTTTAGTTAAAGGCTAGGTTCAACATTTAGTTTCGGATGCGCATCCTAATTTGACGACAAATACGGCTAAGTGGAAATGCGGGAGGAGAGCGACGTTTCAGCAGACGCATGTCTTATACAATGCCCATTGAGCCGCTTCATTAGCTTTAAGGGAGCTCATGAGTTCTAACAGCTTTTATTGAGGCCATATTATGTTGAAATATTCAGCAGCTGTTATTGTGCTTGCCCAGTGCGTCATATTGAACATCTCTACAGAAAGGTTCCCATTTTAAATTATCTGACAAACACAGTAACCCTCACCCAGATCAGCGATGCAGCACTGCCCGTTCTTTTTCACCAGGATGTTCTTGCTCTTCAGGTCTCGGTGGGCGATGGCCGGCTTGCCCTGCGTGCCAAAGATCTCCACATGCAAATGCGCCAGGCCGCTCGCAATGGAGAGCGCCATGCGGAGACAGCCGGGCGCGTCGAGGGTGCTGAGCTGCAGGTAGTCGTACAGGGAGCCCATCTCGTGGAAGTGGGTGATGAGCCACAGCTGAGTGCTGGAGTTCCTCGAAGTCATGTCCGAGGCGATGAAGCCTGCGAAGGGAAACGGTTAAATTACTCAACGTTATTCATTCAAATACAAAAGAACAAATGAGGCACCGCATCAAAAACACAAGGTGTGTACATCATCATAGATTATGTAGAAAATGCTGCATACCCAGGATATTCTCGTGTCTCAGCAGCACAGTGTTGTAGATTTCAGTCTCCCTGAACCAGGATTTCTCGTCTCTGGAGGAGAAGATCTTGACGGCGACGTTCTCTCCCTGCCACTGACCCCGCCACACTTCACCGTAACGGCCCTTACCTGGCAGGCAGACAGACGAGGGGAATCAACCAGCAGAACAAGTGTCCATGCTTTCAAAAATAAGGGTGTCCTTATGAATGGAATAGGGCAAAAAACACGTATTGTCTCAGTTAGACGGTAACCGTTAAAAAAAAAAAAAAAAAGAAAGCCAAGATGTGAAGTTTAACTTAACTACTCAATCTGAAGGAAGACTCATTTCATAGAATATGGAATATATTTAAATCAGAACATAATCAAAGTAAAGAAAGAAAACAAAAAATTCCAATTGAACACACACCAATTGTCGAACTTCACACACAATACACAAATTAATTCAAGATACATTGATTAGTAATAAATATTTATCATTCAGACACTAAAAAGCTTAATGTTTGTTAAATCCAGCTGCAACTAAAAAAAAAAACTGAAGGCAGAATAAGTTATCATCTAATCAATCAGTCTGTATCACAGAAAGATAAATAAATTGATAAAATACACATGAATTTATCTGATGTTCAACCAGGTAACAGTTTCCCAAGAAACGTGGCAAATTTGTTTTTTTCTGTTAAAGAGTGATATTAGTGTAAATGCCTGGTTAATTTACTGCCCCCTAGCGGCCACAGAGAGAGCTGTACACTCAAACAACTACAGCAGTGTGTTTTCCTGTTTATAAGAACATGAGCATTAGTAACAGTAACTCCTGAGACGCTAAAAAGTAGTAAAATGCCAAATCCTGATTTTAAAGGCTCAGATGAAATATATTTAACAGGTTTCAAGTACATTTAAGAGGTAAATGGTAAATGGACTACACTTATATAGCGCTTTTCCTCTGCATTAGCAGACCCCAAAGCGCTTTACACTGCATTATCACATCTAGCCAGTCACACACACATTCACACACCGGCAGAGGCGGCTGCCATTTCCTTAAGTTCTTGGAGTTTTTGAACTGTATGGTTTTACAGGCCTCACAAACATTACACATGGAATAATCCTTTATCTTCCACGGCACTTCTTTGAAATAAGGATGTTTCTTTAATCCTACATAACTCAACGATTCTCAATATCAGAACAGCAAACTCTTGTAACACTTAATAAAGACACAGCTTCAGTGTTGATCGATCTTACACATTTCAAATGATTACTGTTGTATTGTTATTTGTTTCTAATCCATCTTATTTCCATTATAATTAAGTATAAACCTACTTTAATTGGCATGCTAGTTGTTCTGTTCATCTTTGAACACTTCCAAAAAAGAAAAACACCTTAGATTAACTGCTAATAATTCCTGTGGTGTATGTGCACATCTGTAACGGCCCATAATGCTGTGCGGCTACTCCCAGCTCAGAGGAGCGGCATCCTCTGCAGCTGGAATTCAACACGTTTTCCTGCCAGAGGGCCATGTGTCAGTACAGCTGGAGAGCCTCGCCGAAATGAATGAGGCCGCGCTGACTGAGGCTGCATCACGAATACAAAAACAACCTTTAACGGGACACTCACCCACGCACTCGTTGAGCGTTATTTGTCGAGCAACAGTTCTCTGAACGAGGAACGGGAGCCCCGATCCACTTCCCGACGTGCAGGAGTGATCCAGCAGATCCTGGCAAAGAGAAAAGAAGCGACTATAAGCGAAGGGCAGAGAGTTTGTGTATTTCAGAGAGTCTGTGTATATTTTGGGCGATCTGACTGAAAAACCTTCCCAAAGGAGTCCAGTGGCTCAAGCTTAAAAAATGATGAAATACGGAGCATCTGGGACTCAGACGGAGATTAATACAAGCAGGCCGTCTTTGATGTGGCACCCACATGGGATGGTGGGGAGCAAGCTGTGCATGTGTACACCAGGATAATGTGTGTGTGGGGGTGTGTCTGTGCTGGAGGTGCAGAGTGCCCCCTGCTGAGTAAACAACAGAAGTGCCGCCCCCTCCCGTGGTAACCGGTGTGGGCGCTGGAGATTTTATCTAATCCAAGAGCCAGACTCCAAAACAGGCGCAATGCCGCTAAGCCTTTTATTTTTATCTCATCTGTAAGACGTGCAGCGGCCCGGCGCTGACGCAGGAGGGCAGTGCAGAGCAGCTCAGGCAGCAGCAGGCCGGCAAAACAAATGACTAAACAGGGAGGGGAGAACCAGAATTGAAAAACAGACGAGTGATGCTTAAGATAAATAGATGCATAATGCAAGGGGCTGCCAGAGAAAACAATTTGGAAACACAACACAGGAAAGCAAGACAGTGGCGGTAAAAATAAATAAATAGATAAAAATGATGAGGTGCTCTGCAGAGATTTTAAATCTCTCTCTTTGGTACAGGAGGATTGTGTTTTAGGAGGGTTTTGTTTGAGCCGGGCCGTTAAGCAGCAGAATGCAATCAGCGCTGTAATATCATAATAATCACTGAGGGTGTCTGGGCAGCAGGCAGCAGGCAGCGGAGAGGCGGCCACATGTGTTCGGGTCCGATTTGCTGCTCACAAGCACAACACCGTTCCTAATAACCTTTCTCACGACGCTGCCAAGCGCCAAGCACTTTTTAATTATGCTGGGGCAAACACTCAGGGCCGTCACTGCCAGGCTCACTGATGGACTCTGGGAATAGATGGAGTGTGTGTGCGTGCGTGTGTGTTGCACACATACATAAATAAATAAACTATAATTCAGCAGTCAGGCATGTTTTGTTTTTTTGTTTTTTTAAAATGTCATGATAAAAAATTAATGGATGATGTGAAAATTAAAGCGCTATGGCATGATTCCCATTAAGGTTTGTGGTTTTATAACTGCCAGACATGATGGGTTTCTGCGAAGATATAAAGTTACAAAACTGATGGCAGCAACTTTGGGTTTTGTTCGAGTGCCAACTGTTCTGGGAGAAGTTTCTGCTGAACTTGATTACACAGCGCAGGGAGCCAGCGAACGCGCAGGGCTGTCTTTCGGGCCCAACGCAAACCACAGGACTCCACCTAAACTCTGGATCAGTTTAGCAGGCCTCAAAACATAAACCACTCTGTAGAAAGGCTCAGAGTCCCTGGGTTTAGTGGAGAGGAAAATAAAACGCTAAAGACATTCCTGAAAAGGAGTGGAAGAACGACCGAGAAGGTGCAAAACAAGTTTTGTTTTTTCTAATCTCATCAATAGTACTGCCCACACGTTCACACACAAACCTCATGCAACTGCGTCTAGTTTTAAATTGCTTCAACTCTAACAGAACATCTAGAAATACTCTTGAGGAAGACCTTACACACAGAGAACTGCATCTTTACCTGCTTCAAAATTCTTTCAAATTTCATTACCAAACATACAACATAAAGCCATGAACGGAGTTGCAGACATTATTCTTTAAAATTCAATCATGTGGTGTAAGATAAAACTCTTAAAAACAGAACCACCCAACGCGTGGATTAATCTCAACACCGTCTCCTATGTCACAGAGAATACATCTATCATTACCATGCATGTGGTGCTTATATACAAAACACAGGAAGAATTCCCACTAATCCCACCGTCTAAGTTCATCCTCCTCAAGCTCACAGTCTATACAACACATAATTACAGAAAGAGGGCCATAGGGTAACATTTCAGTCTAACCAGAATAACTTCTGAGTTCTTTTGGTCATGATTTCATTTCACAGCGGCCGCCGCTCACCGCCAGAGTGCTCTCGCCAACATTCGACGCAATCAGGCCGTCGATGGTCCCATATTCAGCATCTCGTGACGTTAACCTCTCCATTTGGTTGTGGTGAATCCGCCTGAACACCAGTATGGCGATGACGGAGAGGACGACCAGGACGACGATGGGAGCCGCGATGACGGCAGCCAGCGTGGTCACGCTGTGGCTGGAGAGCTCGTCTGCTGGAGGGTGAGGGGGGGGGGGGGAAAACACAAAACCGTGAAAAACAAGTTTGTTTTTAAGAAACATAAAAGGTGTTTAGAGTTTAGCCTGAAAATCTGTCCCATTGAAGCCGACTCTCCTTTGCTGGAGCCGTTTTGTCTGACTGGACCACACATGCTGCACTTCAACCAAACACAAATCACAGGTTTGCCGCACTGTGCAAACCTTCTGAAGGAACAAACCCTGCGAGGCGGGTGGGGGGTGTCGGGGAAAAGGCCGCACGTACACATGAGCATTCACTCATACGCACACAAAGCGGATCTCATCAAGTCAGCGGAGGCCAGCCGCAGGAACTGACTGACCGCCATTCACACTTTCCAAACATTCCCGGGGAAAGACTGCTCAGCTCTGTCAGCGGCACAGACAATGATCCCCTTTTCTCAACTTGCAGAATGAACTCCTTCTTCCAACACCTAACTGGGGACACTTTCTGAGAGCTCAGACACACAGGAGGGGAGCGACTCCGCTTTAAAGCTTCACATAAAGAAACAACATTCTACATTTTGTGTTTTCGGGTCACCCGAGAAGATATATAGTAAAGGTCAAAGGTGTGACCCCATCTTACACTATGTTAAATAACAGAAGTTTTACATACATATTCATTAACTTGCTACAAAAGCCTTTGTAGAGTAAAAAGTACAATTAATAGAAAAACGACAGTAACTCCATGTTTAGAACATCTGAGTCCAAAACCTTCCGTCCCTTCATGTCGCCTCCAGTACCAGGCAGTCTCTCCTCCTGACAGCCACTGAGAGGCAGGGGAGAAGTGGACCGTGACTAAATAATAATATTCAAAACCTCCCTCTCATATGTTTCATGAGGTGCCAGGAGTGTGACCACAGAGAGGTGCAACTCAAGCCAACAGAAACCATCTGAACAGCCGTGTCAGATCATTTCACACCTGATGGCGAAAGCGTCACAGCGGAGGTTATAGACCGATTCAAATGTATTTTTCTCTAAGCTCCTTAGATTAATATGAAATAAATAGACAATCAAGGGGGGAAAAAAGCAATAAAAGCCTACATTCTGATTTTGAATGAACGAAATGTCTTTATGTGAAGGGATTAACTTGAAAGTACACAAAGTTCAAAACAGAAATCAACAGATGGAGCAAATGAAAGTCCTGGACAATGTTCGAACACGTGACGTATCCCGGGCCGTCCGCACGCCGTACCTTTGACGGGCAGCTCCACGGTGCTGTTCATGTTGCACAGGTGACCCTGACAGCACTCCACGATCTGGTCCCTGGTCGGCGGGGTCTTGCAGGTCAGCGTGCTCTGCTCGTAGATCTTAAAGCAGCCTTTCTGGTACAGCAGGGATCCGGCGTTAACCGTGAGGGACGTGAAGCACTGGTGGCCCAGACAGCGGCTCTCCACTGCACAGCCGCTTCCCTCACACACACACTCGTGCTCATCTTTACTCAGGGGTTTCATTTCTTCTGCTGCAAAAGATTCGAACAAAAGAATATTTATTAGAAAATGTGAAGATCTAAATCTTCTTTTTCTAATACACGAAAAAAAATCCTCAATTTTGTATAAATTTATGTGACATAAGGCACATGATGAGCGCAAGCCAAAAAAAAAATGTGTACAATGTGTACAAAGTCACCTTTCCCCGGAGCTTGCACAGTGACGTTCATGTTACACAGATGGCCCTGGCAGCACTTGACAACACGATCCGACGAGGGCGGCATGGTGCAGGTGGCTCTGCCCCGCTCGTCGTCCCTCAGGCAGCCCTTCTGTTGGACGGCCACCCCATCAATCAGCGTCATGGAGGAGAAACAGTGCTGGCCCGCGCAGCGGCGGTCGCGCTCACACACGCCGCCCTCGCACACACACTCTTGGTCTCCGAGGACCGGTCTGCCAGCAGACAGTCGTACATCTGATAAGAGGAAACAGAGATATGGGAAACCCCATTACAGCAATACCATTAGCGAGCCATTAAATTAAATGGCATTCACTCACATCAGAGCGGGCAGGTTGGAAACGCCGTGTTCGCGGCCGCTCGTTCAAGAGGCCACTTGAGTAAGTTTAAAAGTAAGGGGAACTCTTTCCCTGCTTGATATTGTTTAAATCAATTAATTGTTTAACTGATGTGCGTACAAACTAGGCTTCAAACAGTATTTAGTACATGGATCATTTTAATATTGACATGATAAACAGTGGGAACAAAACCTGAAACTGAATATGTTAATCTTATGATATTTAGCAGTAATATTACTCAACATGGAGCTCAGCCAAAAGTCAATACCTTACCTAGAGTTTAGAAGAAGTGTTTCTGAATTGTGTTTGTCCTGTCGGTTGTTAAATAGCTATAGCTGCTATGAAGCAGAGTTATGTTTTGGAGGTAAATCCCCTCATTCTTCAGCAAATACCCCACTAATCTGGTAATGTTAACACATATTTACAAAGGTAAACAACCTTTTTTTTGGTTAAAATGAAACCACTCATCATCCTCTTTGGCTTCATTTTAAAATTATGATATCCGTTTTAAAATAACTGCATGGATGCTATTAGCCATTGAAGAAATTGCCCAGAGTTGATGGAATTAAAAAAGCACATTATTTTAAGCAGCATTTCACTGATAATTTGCAGATGGAGGACGGGTAAAGCCTCCAGAGTATAAATGACGGCTGGTCTTCACCAGCGTTCCTCATAAAAAGCTGCTGCCCTGGCTCATGAGGTCTCTCCTGTTTGTCAGGTCTTCAGCAAGATGAATGCCGGCAAACTGGTCTGCAATCCAGTAAATGGTTTTTAACTTGACTTTTTTGTGTATTTCGGATTGTTTTACTGATTGGTGAAAAACTGTTTTCAGCTGATTTCTGAGCGCTTAAAATGCTTTGCTTTATTCAATAGATATTGTGACCCGTTTATTAGGCATACACAGTATAGTAACAGACCTGTTTGTTAATTTTTTTCCTTGTATCTATACAACTGTTTGTTTGGATAAACTGCATTTAACATCATTGATTGGAATCTTTGTAAAGAGTCAGCATTCAATCAAAAGTGAAACTGTTTCTATAAATGCAAGCTCCGATTTGTAGACATTTCATTGTAAACTGACTCGCGTTAAAGCACAAAAGCACGGAGAACAAAACGGGTGCAGCTAACCAAACACTCAACAAAGGCGTTAAATCAACACAGATAAATACACAAACTGCAGAAGACACAGATGGCACAAAATATAAAGCGATGCAAAAGATGTATACCTCACTTATTTGTATTTTTTGAGACTGAATAACAGAGCTCAGAGCAGTAGACCACGACATTTTTCTGCGAACGGCTCATCTTTACCTGGAAACTGTAAGGAGACGTTCATGTTGCAGAGAGACCCCGAGCAGCACTCCACCACCACTTCAGGAGTTGGTGCGCTTCTGCAGCGGAGGAGCTCCTCCTCATTATCCTTAATGCAGCCCTTTTTAAAGACCGATGTCCCGTTGAGTAAGGAGAGAGAGGTGAAGCACTGATGGCCAAAACACTGGTTCCCATTGGAGCAAGATGGCCCATCGCACAAACATTCATTTCTCGTACTGCCATTACCTGAGGGGGGAAAACACACCGAGACAATTTTGTCAGGAATGAGCATTCCTCTTCAAATGGATACTGAATGACTAACAATAAGGAGGAATATTCCCCCCTCATGTTGTTGGCCGTAAATGTAAATGATCGGCGCTTAATCATCTCCACACCGCGTGTGTGTATATCCTGTATGCACAGGGAAAAAGTGTGTGACGTGCAAAAATAATAATAAAGAAACACTTTCCACTGCGATCCGCTGCTGCTATTTAAAATAACACTGACGGACAGCAGATGACAGGTAAACAGCCCGAGCAGGGGCGGAAAAAGAGGGGAAAAAAAAACTGGTGAATACAAAAGATACTGTCACAAATGTCGAGTGTGTACCTCCTTCAGGCTCCTGCAGACTGATTACAGCAGTCCTACCAGTTTATTAGTTGCTGCACTGTGTGACATGGGTGTAAGAGTAAGACTGACTGCATAACAAGCAGTTTTTCTAGTAGAATTTATGCGCCGGTAAAAATCCAGGCATGATCGCAGCTGGAGAATGTGGGCCAAGCATTTCACCTCCTTCTGAAAACTATTGTTTTGGTTGCAGCTTTGATGATCGCGTCATTATGTGCTGAATTCCCATTGGCTGTGGCAGTCACAGACTGGAGTGAGACTGCTGATGTGAAATTTCTGATACCGTCTGTGGTCGCACAACCATGACAATAACAATCAGTGGACCTCTCACTGGAACACATACCATCACTGTACACCATAAAAACACAGATGTGGTGCCGTGATTAAGGAGCTAGCTAAAACTGTTCATATTCAGTAGGGGACGGCCATAAGAGTGTCGCGTGATGAGACACTTACCTTCCAAACTAGAACAGGGAAGGACCAGGGCGATCACAACCAACAGAGACACGTTCCCACTCGTCATCGTAGACCTAGACGTTAGGAAAACACAGAAAATAATTCATCAATTTTGTCCGAAACTATGTGGCGATTTCAACATTGCACCAGTGAAATCCAAGTCTGCTCTTCAAATATTTGTAAATCACCTTCGTAAACAGGATCTTTATGGCCAGGCGTGTAATGGCCGTATACTGTCAACCTCAGTATGACTGAGTGATTTTACAGAGGGAGACCTTTTCTTGTTTTCAGAAAAAAAGTCAATACCAAGTTTAAAATGCTCAAGTAAAGTGGGTCTCATGCCTTCCTGTTGTCCTGGCAACAAGGCAATGAGTGGCAAGCAATGGGGAGACTGGTGCTCTCCTATTGGCTGCTCAGTGTGTGTGTGTGTGTGTGTGTGTGTGTGTGTGAGTGTGTGTGTTGTAGGGACAGGCTGCTTGGCAGTGAGGGGAGCAGACATGAAGAGGAGGAGGAGAGTAGGACAGTGAGGAGTCTGAGTGTAGGTGCCTGAATACTATCGCTCAGAGACCTGGAGACGCTCTTATCCTTCAATATTTAATGTATCTGTAGAAACATCCACCGACCGCTGCGCGGCTGGGTTGGGTGTGTTTGCTTCATCACGTGACAGATTTGAACAGTTTAACTCAGAGTACAAACTCTAAAGGGGGGAATAATCCCCCACCAAACAACCCGTTTTATAAGGATAATAAGTGAGTTTTGTGGAGACGGAGCCTCGAGTGTGCCCCCGCGATGATACGCCAAGCACCGGGGACGTTATCTTGGCAGCATGTGCGTGCGCGCCTGAATGCATCTGTGCCACTGATAAATACCCCGGCACCCCCTAACCCCCCGCTCACACCCCCCCCCAAGCCTTTGTGCCCGTCTCTCAGACATAAATGATTAAGCACGTAATGTTAGCATTAGCCCAACGGCGACGTCTGCACAGGCCGCTCACACACAGACCACATGCTGCTCCTTTAATCAGAGCACAAAACAGAGGCTGCCACACAGAGATAATCAGGAGCTCTGTCTGCTCCCCCCGGACCGGAGGAGAGGGGAGGGGGGAGGCGCAGCGGGGGCACGGCGTGGGTAGGAGGGCATGGGGAGGCACGGGGTGGGGGTATGGCCCAGGGGCAACTGGGGGACAGTGGGTCACATGAGGGCAGGGGACACGGCGAGCGTCAGTGAGAGACGGGGGCTGCGGTGAGGTGGGACAAGGAGGCGTCTAGTGTCGGCACCCAGGGGGACAGAGGGGAGACGGGCACCATGCTGGTGGGAGGAAGAGGGGGGAGGGGGGGGGGGGGGGGGGGGGGGCAGAGGGACGGCGGTACAGTCGGGAGGCTGAAGGAAACAAAAGAGACACAGAGATGCCAAAAAATAAATAAATAACTGGCTACCTTGATATTGACTCATGAGAAGACAGCAACAAGCGCACCATCGTGACTGATCAATAACTCACCTCAATTAACTAAGCAGAGCGTCACCAGGAATCACTTAATGGCCTCAATTAGCGTCGGTGAATGATTTGTTGCATTTTTTTTTTTTGTTTATATTTACTGCCAAAAGATCCTCAATGGGGCCGTCAAATAAACTCTCACTTCACCTCTCCCACACACATGCTTGTTTTAAATAAGCTATAGAGAGCCATTCACAGACATCCAAACAGCCAAGCAGCCCGTTGTGTTCGCTCAGATATTTCAATCTACGCTCAAACCCCAGGGTCTATTAATTTGGCTGGTCTTTGGGTTTACATGTAATGCAAAAAAATACCTTGACATCCTAGATCATGCTGTAGCGGCAGCCTGGGGTGAGTGGCCAAAAGGCATTGTGGGATATGTTCTGGAGGCGGGCTGTTTTCTTGGTTTAAAAGCAATTGTGTTATTGTTCTTAAGTTGTTGTTATTTTGTGCCATAAAGTTATGTTATTCAGGGTTTACTGTGTGTCTTTGGCCGGGTTCTGTGTTATATGTTATGCTGGGAGTTATTTCGGTACTGCTGCTGCACAAGATGCTGAGTTTGTGATGTGTTTGTGTTCCTCAAATAAAGTCGGGCTTGTGAAATTCCAAACCGCTCATTTATTTCAACCTGCACCGACGCTACAATACTAATCTCAATATCCTGTCACATGTGAGCACTTTCACATTCTGCATCTGGAATATCACAATTTTTACTGGTTCTATTGAAAAAGAAGGAAAAGTGCTTGGTAATGTTGTGCTACTCTGTGAAAGATGGAAATCTTAACATGCCCACTGCAAAAAAAAAAAAAAAAAAAAAGTGAGGCGAGATTTTCCACGCATGCAAAATTACTGTATTCACTTCGCATGAGCCCACATGGCTAGAAGCTAACACATCGTCAAACGAGCTAACAGCTTGCCTTGATGAATGCGCAGGCAGCACCGGGCCTGACACTGGAAACCTCAAAAGGGATTCATAGGAAACAGAGAGGCAGGGCCAGCATCTGCAGAAGTGATTACGATCTGAGCAGACAATTTTGTGCTGTGGTGTGTGTGCGGGTGTGTGTGTGTGTGTGTGCGGGTGTGTGTGTGTGTGTGTGTGTGTGTGTGTTGCACCGCTCTACCCTTGCGTATTGAATTCTCTGGCAGCGTCGTGTAGTGTGTGTTCACAGCGCTGACATCCTGCCAAGGGTGTGCTCTCATTTTCCCCCCCTTCTATCTGTCTCAACCCCAATCGTTCCTTTTATTCCCTCTTCCAGTGTCCTCTGATGTGGCGGCGTTGTAACACGAAACTGCAAGGTAATTATAACTTTAGATATATATTTTCCCTCTGCTTATTGTGGCTGGAACTAATAATCTCATTAGCTTGAGCACAATACGACATGTAGGAAATATGACATGAAATGTGTCTTAACATGAGAATGAAGAAGAAATCTGGTTTGAGTCGTTAAACAACACAATCTCCTCACTATAACTCCCTTCAGTATTGTGTTTAAGTTTAAGAAAAAAAAAAAGCTGAAGTGACTTGTATTTATGTTTATAACACTTTTGTTGGCATTGATGCTCATTCATGACGAAGCACAGAGAGGTGTCAATAATCGCTGAATCACTGCAGTGCAGACAGATACTATATTTTGTTTAGGTATGCAAAAATTGTGCTCATATGCACATAGATCCAAGTCGACAGTTATTCCAAAACCAGTACTGACGACAGAAGGCTTTCTCCAGAGAGTGGCTCAGAGCTCACAGGGGGAGCCCAGAGGCTCCGTCTGATCTCATGTGGTCAAAATTAGATTTGCACAAGTCACAGAAACCGCAAGAAAACACTTTCTAAAATGGAGAACAGATCTGGAAACTGACCACTGTTTTTTTTTTTTATTCCTGCTTTTATGTGTTGTTGAGAGTAATTTTCTGGCTTCATTTGTAAAGTTTTGTCAAATCAGAGGTCGGTGAAGGGGACCAGTGTTCACGTTTAACCTCAGTCGAAACATGTCCCAACAGACTCTGTGACGAGTTCATTCAAAGGTTTTACAGATGATTAAACAATAAGGAAATTGTTTCCCTTCAATGCAAGATAAAAATACCTTTCTTCTTGATTCCAGTTTTTCTAGTCTGAAGACTAAACACTTTTCCTAACTGCAGATTCATTTTTTTTTGTATGATGACTCAAAAACCCAAGTGCTGACCTTGTACAAGGAAACTCTGCATAATCCAAGAGAAACAGTTCGAGTCGGCACGCCCCAGTGAAAAGCATGTTGGGGTAAACTCCTGCAGAGTTCTGCTTGAGGGACTTGAAAGCGATCCTACGTATCATGGCTCCCATTTTGTGACGCCACATTTCCTTTCCAGACTCTTTCCAGTGATCCCACTCCAGAGGGCTGTCTTGATAAGCAGTATGCTAAGAAGCTGAGCCGAGCTTAAAGTGATTAGATGGAGATGATTAAACATGCCACTCAAATGCTGTTTTTTTTCATACAACCCAACTTCAAAAAGCAAGTAGACGACAATTTAAACACGGTTCAAGAGTTTATGCACATTACAACATCTTCAACTCTCAAAATAAACCTAATACTGTCACGACAATCCAGTCTTTCTACGTGACATTTCATAAAATGGCTGTTGAAGTAGATTTCACAACAACCAAAACATCGGTCTAACTGGATGGGTTATAATTCAGTCTCTTTTGTATTCAGGTCAGTTATAGGAGAGAATGACAAAACACTACTTTGTCTGATGAGCGTGGTGTATCACTGAGGTTGAGGAGGGAGGAGGCTGAAGCCCTGCAGGAGCTGCTGACTCATCATGCTGGCAAAGAGGCAGACGAGAGGTGGAATCTGTGTCTGAGCTGGCAGGCTGGCAAGAGTTGCCATGGCACAAATAGCCTGGGCACCGAGGAAACTGCAGCACACTGCAGGGCGGCGGGAGGAGACGCAGGCAGCGAGCGGGGCAATGCGGAGCCTGCTGTTTGTGTCCCTGTCCCTCGCTCAGACCCAGACCCAGACAGCCAAACTGCCAGCGTGCCGTCAGGGACTCGCAGATGGCTCGCTCCTAGGTGAATGTGGGTGTAATGCAGACCTGAGGGCGAAAGTCGTCCTCTTTGCAGCAGCCCACATTCATATTCACGGAGCGGGCTGAGCACATCGACACACTCACCTCAGTAGAAAACCAGTCTCAGCCGAGCTAAATGCAACACTGCTCATCAGTAAAGCTACAATGAGAGCGTCAGCCGTCATCACAACCTTCATTTGAAACTGTTAAAAGACTGTATAAGACAATGCACTGACTGGGTTCAACCTTTAGATGGTAAACCTTTAAAGAATGCACAGTAATGATTCCTCAGTGCTGAAGTGCTATTATCTTTACTGGCGGTGTCTTGATCACACTTTCTGACCCCAGATAGAGACTCGATTTTTCAGATATGAGTATCAGCTGATACTGATACCTTCCTAATCTGATGTTTACATTGTTTCTGCTACACTGCGAGAATTCTCATAGTAGATTACAGTAGCTATAGAATACAGTGCCTAAGATGTCTAAAGCAAAAAAGCTTCATTGGAAGAAGCTTTTTGCTCACCTAGGATTATTGTAAAAGTCACTTGTAGAATCAAAATTATGCTCAGAATGACATAAGAACTTATTTTACCTTTATTCAATCACAAGAAAAATCACAATACCATTGTGCTGTCTTGAAAAGAAGATAACAAAGTCACTTGAAATCTCTACACCACTTGAATTGGTATAAACAACTTCACCTGAATCAGGACAAGATATCAAAATTCAAAAACATGAATCTCACTTGAAAGTGAAGCAGTTTGACGAAAACATAACTATAATAAACCACAGCATACACAGTAATCAGCAAAGTGCGCTGAGGCTCAGCAGTGACATGGGAGAAAGAAACGGAGCTCCAGATATCGGTCATGAAAATAATATCTCTGGCTTCCTCTTTCAAACAGTCCCATATGGTGTCACGTACTTTGTTGTTCAGCTCTGTTAAGCCGGTGTCTGTTATGTAATGTCGAGACGGCTGGACATACCAAAACCTTCAAAATACGGGAAAACCCAGCACTCTCTACCAAGTCGGAGGGCTGGTTGTCCAAAGTGATGAATTCAATCACTTCCTGGGTAATCTTTATCGCCATTTCACTTCTCATTGTACTTATCCTTTTTGTAAAGACTTTTCTTGAGTTGTTGCTGTAAACGCAGCATAGTCGAGTCTACTTTACCTTTTAAATGTCTTGTTTGTTGTGTTATATGTGTTCATAGTGCTCCTATCTCTTGATACTGTGGCTGTGCAGATATTACAAGTAGTCATTGAACCGTTTTAGTCATTTTTCTTAAAATGCTTCCAGACTGCTGACATGTGAACCACTGGACTGCTAATGCTGCTTAACGGTGTGGTTGCCATTCTTCTGTTTCTTTCAGAATCCAAATAGGGCTCAGAGGACAGCAGCTGACATAAAAAAAAATAATAAAAAAAAATCAGACAAACGAGGTGATTGGCTGGATTTGCTGGTATTCGATCAATCAAAAATCGCTAATATCAGGACGGGTCTGGTATCCACTGATCTGATTCAGGACATTACTAACCGCTACAAATATGGAAGAAAAAAAAACTGTATCTGTAAAATTATCAGCCTGCATTTCCAATGTAAATCCTAAACTTACAATGAGCCAACCCTTTTTCACTGAGCCACCTTGACCATGATAAATCAGTGTTTGAAGGTTTCCACACCAGCGCTGTTTGGTTTGCTTCATGCAGACCCGAGTCCATGTCCTCAGATTAGCCACTTCATCTGTGCAGGTAGGAAAGCTCGAGCGCATCCTGGTACAGATCAAGTACCGGGAAGTGACCATGTGAAAAGGTCGGTCTTGTAAGTGAACTTCGGTGCAGGTGGATTATATAGCAAAGCAAATACAGGAAGTTGACCAAAGGCAGTGACCTATAGCTAATGCAGCATTTTCAGTTGGAATAAAAACAAAGCCATCACAGTAACCAGGGAAAGTGGATGAAAACAACATTTTCAAAAGATTAAGAACATTCCTTGTGAGTAGATGACAAACTGCGATGACTGACCGAAACATGGTCAGATGACTAAATGGACATTACTGTTGACTGTGTCCACCCAGAAGAACAGTGATGTTTTTAAATTGCTCCATTGCTTGGCTAGTTTCATTTTTTCGGGGGGGGGATGTGTGAAGTCAGCTGAATGAAACAAACTTCCACTTTCAGTCAAGGCCTTATTCTTTCCTTCTTTGTGCTTTCTTTATTTTAAAGTCAGTGTTTATATGGGGCTAAAGCCTCCCAAAAGAGCAGCTGTAGACCCAGTCACAGCGGCTTTTTCCAAAAGTGCAGAACCAAACTAAACTAATGTAAGGTATAACGCTGTGCGGCATCAGAAAGATTTGCAGTCCGTTGCGTAGGTGGGTCTCATAAAATCTTGGTTGAAAAATAGGTTAAATACAAATTTGGGAACGTGTCAAAGAACGAGGTGTTTGTCGAATTAGATTTACCAAAACCATCTTCACAAATAAACATTTAAAACCTTAATTCAATCAGAGAAAGAGGATTTAAACCGTACTCTTTTCTCTATCCTTTTAATATTAGTAGTACCACAAACATTACATTTAGAAGTTGAAATATTCCAAAAGGTTTCGTGCAAGTTCAAACACAATGTTGACTCATCGACGTCGACTCAACATCCCAGAAAGCCTCTGTGGAGTTTTGCTGCTTTTGAACTTTGTAAATCCAAACTGTTTTGAGCTCCTCAAAATGCTGGGCTCCTTCAAGGATCCAAATGTATGCCTACAAGGTGTCTTTCTGCTGAGTGGCACGTTCACATAAATACTGTCTAAATATTTCACGAGCACAAAGACATTTGGAAACCATTTGAATGACTCATAAATGAATATCTGCCCCAAGGTTGCTTGTGCGCATGAAGACAAAGAAATACAGCACACACGTGCTACCACCCATTCGGTTATTTTTCTTCATGAAGGAGTGCCTCCACTGTAAGACTCCATTTACAGTGTTTCAGGTGAAAATACTTAGCTTTGCATTTCCATTTCAGAATAGCAATGCTTTGGAAACACTGTTTACACGGAAACAGCAGAAACACTGTAAACACTTCAGTTCCTATAAGCGGTCGTTCTTCATTGTTTTGGAAAAATGTGTTTCCACATATTATCTATTGATGGTAGGGGTGTCCTCAGATATTTGACGATTTGATGATTCGTTCGAAGGGGCCTGATTCGACTGCCAATCATACAGTCGAAGCATCACAAAATGTGGTTATTAAACGAGGACCATTCCATTACAGCTGTATGGGGGTGCTGAAAGACTAATTTTACATAGAATTGCTTGTTTTTTTCCCAAATAAACATGATATAAAGCCTATTTGATATACATGTTAGCCTATCAAATATACTGTGCAAAAATTTACTTAACTTGTACTTTTATTCAATATTCTATAGTGTTTGTGAATGAACCACCATGGTGAGTGGCACACTCCGATTTTGCACAGAGCACCGTCACAGAGCAGCATCTCGGTGGTGATTTGGCTTAACTTTAAAAGGCTCACAATGTTGGGAAAAAAACTTCAGGACAAGTCAAAGATGAGCCAAAAAAAGTCAAATGCAAGTTGTGTCAGCAGCTCCTTTCTTATCATTCTACAACAACTATGGCTTTCCACCTTAAACGGGTCAGTGGCCAGATAATTGGGTGTATGAGAGATGTTTGTCACTCACTTCTCAATTTTAATGCTGACTTCTATTTTGTTTAATTTTTATATTTTAGGTTATTATATATATATTTTTTTTTATTTATCTAAAAGGCTAATTCTTTTTAATTTAGTGTTTGTTTTTGCATGGATGTTGCGCTGCGAAACAGACCCGACACAGTGCAATTAAGCCTATTTTTTTTAATTTCAGCAGATAATGTGAGAAATTGTTAAGCCAAAAAAATTGAGCTTATCTGCAGAACTTTTACATATAAATAAATGCTTTAGCCCGTCTGTTAGAAGTGGGTTTGGTTATGGTCATTTGAAGTACTTAATTTGTTTGATGTTTAAAGTTACCAACACTTTGTTCCAGTCTGTTTCAGCTGTATTTAGGAAAAAAAAAAAGTGTTGTTTTACCTGCCTGCGCTGTTTTTTTTTTAAATTATTATTATTACTGCAACATTCTGCCTTAGCCTATATTCAAATGATTCAAAAAAAAAAAAGGAAAAAAAAAAAGAAAAGATGATAGATTCGACTATCAGTCGACCATCAGCAGGATCGGACGAATCAGATTCGACTATGTAAATTCTTAGTCGGGGACACCTCTAACTGATGGTGTAGTAAACGTACACTTTATTGGAGAAGCTCTGTTCAATTCAAAAGTGAAAAAAACTTACTGCATATTGCTATGGATGAATCCTCCTGCATGCACAGACTGATCTTAGCATGCATGCACAGCAGCAACATTTCAAAAAAGTTTAGTTTTCCCTGTTTACATGTTGACAGAGACAAGCATTTTCAAAAAGCTGACTTTTCAGTGACTCTAAGCACCGTTGACATTTAAACAGACCGCCAAAATGTAACAAAGGTTTTGCCATTTTCACTTGAAAACATTTAGTAAACAGGATTGAACTCATCTAATCTTAGCAATCTAATTGTTATCCGTCTTCCTAAATCTGACTTTTAGGACACTTTACAATGCAGGTTAACACTTTTCACTTTGCGTGTTAAAGATACATAACTCTGCTAGCTGTCAAGCAAAGCTATTGTGCACGTTTTGTTTCCAACCTGATGAACCTCTCGGTCACAAAGGGGCACTTCCAGGGGATCTTTCTCTGATCCCCTGAAGGAACCTGTGAAATCTGCCGAGCCCCATTAGGTCAGGCCAGCCTCTATCTCTCGGGGTCCTGCAGAGTCTCAGGAGTTGCCCCTTTTTACAATGTGAGGAATGCAATCAAATGCAAATGCCCCCCTGCTTGTGTTCAATTCTCACTCACACATTAACTGTAGTAGGCAGCAGCATAGCAAGCCTTGGTGCCTTGGCTACAGTGCTACCCAGGGTGTATGCGAGGGCACACAAAGGCAGAGGTGGCGGGTACTCGGCTCAGATCAAATGTAATCAGAGACAATAGAGTAATGTAGTCCCACCCTGTCCTCGGCCTCAGCATTGACACCGCAGACACGCTTATCTAAGCACCCATCATGGCACAAAGACACATTCTAATTACTCTTTGTTTCTCATGGAATTTCATGACAGGATTGCAATTTGCAGATGAGACATTAAAAAAAAAAAAAACTGACAGACTGTCAGAAAGACTTGTGTTGGGACTACAGCTTGCACACAGTGTGGGCAATGATTGATTACTTTCTGAATGACCGCAAGACAACACCTAAACCTGACAAGTCAATTCCTTCTGATTCCTTCACAAGTTGCATTAAAGCTTTGTGTTGTTCGATGTCTCATGATACACAACGATAAAGTTTTTACCGCACTGAGAAGACACTGAACAAGTCGTGGATGCAGTCGTCGCCATAGCAATTAGACATTAATTTCCACACAGCCATCAAAACATTAGAAACGGCCAATTCAAACACCATCTAAATGTCTTTCAGCCATGTTTGCCAACAGAGGAATGCACAAACATTCTCCCTCCAAATGACCATCTTAGAAAGTTCACTGGCCCGGGGCAAGACTTCTCTCAAAGGGACACCTTGATTTGTATCACAGTACATGCTTTAAACACATTTTCCTCCCTGAGAAGTGAGTCAACCAGGCAAACAGACCAGAAAGGTATGCAAGGAGCTTCTCAAAGCTCAGGGAACATTGGCTCTCCACCCTTAACAGCAAAAACTGGGCAAAAAGGAGTCGTGGGGGGAAGGGGGGGGGGGGGGGGGGGGGGGGGGGGGGGGCAACGTGGTAAACCACACTGTGTGGCCAACATGCATCGATCAAACCCGTCACCACTGAGACGATAATCACCTAGCAAACAGCTTTCAACAGAACAATAAAGGAGTATACAGCACCAAGCCCAGCCATGACATCCTGCTGCCAGTCAAGTCTTTATGGTCTGGAGTTTCCTGGCCATAAAATCTAAAATGCCAACGTATCGTTGGCTCAGTATAATCTATGGATAGTTCTGAATGATCACTTCTGCGAATGATAAAGAAATACGGTTAAATCATGACAACGAATTGAAGTATCTGCCATTATATTTCATTTCACTAAAGATCAACTAATTAATAAATTAAACTTTTCAAAAAATGCAAACATACTGTAAATGAAAAAAAGAATTACAAGCAAGCCCAATAAAAAAAATTGGTTGCTGTGTGATCCCAGCCAGACTGCCAAGCCCTACTTGAATGAAACATCATAAACACCCAATTTGGCTCAAGCACGGCGAATCGGCGGGACCGATTCAGACAAGTCCCATCACGAATGACAGCCAAGCACTGCTATCAAAACACAACGGCTTCAGTTTACGACCCCGTAAACCGCGAGATGAAACGCAGATTAGTTTCAATCCGTAGACAAAATGCCCACACCAAACAAGAGGCCGTGCACGGGCCTGGGAAAGAGATCAGAGAGCAGCAGCAACTGAAACAAAGCCATAACTTTCCCCCCCTAACAGCTGAGCGATAAGACAAGAGCACTGGAGCGAGTGAAGGGCTCATAAAATGTGTATTGCAGACTGTCTCCAGTGCAGTCTGGGGTTAGTGTGGAGAGAGACGAGGTGCCACGGGCACTGTCGGTGTGTGTGCGTGCGTGCACGTGTGTGCGTGCGTAGACAGCGTCTCGTCTCCCTTCGCCCTGTCTCCACTGGTCCTCTTCCACATTTGAACACAGAACAGGGGGAATCAATAAGTCTGTACAGAGACACCAGACGAAGAAGAGAGCGAACTCTGAAACAGCAAACAGTGGAGAGGAGACAGAAATCTGGCACAGACACAGGCCATCTTTTCATCTCGTTCTCTTCTTCTCCTCTAACTTCCCAACTCCTGCTGGGTCTTCAGAGTCTGAAAGTCCCAGACTGCTGCTGCTCTCATCACGACGTGTTTGAGCTACACATAAGGTTGATGATTATTAAAAGGCTCAAGGATTTTTTTTTTTTTTTTTTGCTCTAAAAATAACAGTGCAGACAGAGGGCCCCTTTCTAAAAAGCTGGACAAGAGCTGAGAGGAGAAGCAAACTCAACCCACATGCAGTGTTTCTCTGCAGCCTACTGCCTCATCTGATGCCAGGTCTGCTGTTATTCAAACTTTCTAGTAAGCACAAGCATGCACACGCACACACACACGCACACGCACACGCACACACACACACACACACACACACACACACACACACACACACACACACACACACACACACACACACACACACACATCTGAGCAAGCATACATATGGACAAAAGGTGAGGCAAGATAGCTGAAGGTTGCTAGTCTCATGCCAAATCCTGCCCCCTTTTCTATCCTCCCACCTGCTTACACACAAAGTCCTGTACAGTCACACACACACACGGCCTCCCCCTCCTCCCCCTCGTTACCCTCTTTTCTTCCCAAACTTGCGAGCCACCTACATGGAGGCCTCAGACGCTTGCTCAGACTTGAAGCGGCCTATCTTGGTCTCATAACTGCATCTCCCTTGTTAATGACAGACTGTGTAACCTGATTCCACACACACTCTCTCACACACACACACACACACACATATGCATATACTCACACACCACTCTGCCCGCCACCCTCCTCCCTCCCTCCCTCTATCTCCCCCCTCCCGACGCTCGTGGCAGGCTTTTATGGGGCGAGCGCTTCTCTCGCCCTCCATCTGCATATTGTTCCGAACCAAACTGCCAGCTGCTTCTGACAGCCAAATTATTGTGCGGCGGAGAAATGATTGCTATCTGAGGTCTGCCCCCACGACCACCACATCTACTCCTCGCATGTTATATGAAATGTTCAGACCTCCGTGGCCAAATTATACACTTTGCAGAACAGTTACAGCGGCGTTACAACGTCCAGTTACAACCGCCAGCAGATCTGCAGTCGAGGACTCGAGGAGCAGCCATGTGGAGATGGAAAGTTGACTCATTGCCTCAAATAATATTTTTAATATCAGTATTAATATTTTTTTTGAAAAATGCAGAAGGCTACATACACATTTGAAGTGTCCAAACTCTACATAACTTATTCAGCTTGTCAAAAACACAAGCAAAGGTGAAAAAAATTACAGATCATCAATAAAAGCAGGATTTTTTTCTTTAAAAAAAAAATACAAAGAGGGCAATCAACAGCCAAAATTAATTTCTGACAAGTTACAAGTGATTTGTTTTATGAGCATGCTAAGCTTTTGCTCGGACAAACGATTGGTACGTCATCAAAGGTTGATAAAAACAATTGTTGACTACAGAGGTATTTTAATAAAAAGGCTCCTGGATCAAAGAAGCTTTTTCATCACTCAGTTTTCCCACAAATAAAATAACCTGGACTGTGTCTGAATTGCCAATACTCTGAAACACAATATGAAGCATGTATTCATGTATCACGATTGTTTAATCAACCCGACCCTACAAAGTTTTGTACTCTATCGTATTGTTTTTAGATTGCATTCTTTTCTTCCAAATATGCTTTACATTGGTCAAAGGGGCTTTTCGCTGTTAACATGATTGGGACAGGAATCAAAACTCCTGGGCCCTGCTGTTGGTCTAACCACAAGCTCCTATTGTTGGGAGAGCATTCAGGCAGGCATAACTGCAAATCATCGAGGAAAAACTAAAAAAAAAAAAAAAAAAAAAAAAAAAAAAGGGGGGGGGTACCTCCAGTCCAGTTCACACAGACCTTTAGCAACAGCGCTTAAACGACTTACCCTTTATGCTTCAACTTCTAGCAATTTGCTCAAAACGAAAGTGAGACCACCCCATGTGAGATTTTTAACAGCCAGTGGCTTCCTGCATCACAGACCTGACAGAGGTGCAGCGCATACCCTCATCACAGAGTGTGTATTCCCACCGCGCCGGCTCGCCGTTTCCACTAAAGACCCCATCATGTCTCTGCTGTGACCTCTGATACTACCTTGAAAAGAGGTTTCAAGGGTGGAATAATCTCCCGGCCACTCAGTCCCTGTGGCGTTCGCATTGGAGGGATCGAACGAAGCCACAACAATCCCCAAAACTCATTTTCTTCTGAGGGAGAGGAGCTCAGGAAGTGATGAGAAGAATTAATGTGCTAATGACAAGACGCACTTCTTCAGACTTTCTTCAGCTGAAATTTTACCCAAGAGTTCACTTTGAACTAACTTGATTTTTTTTTTTTATTTTTATTCAGACCACAGCAGCGACGGAATGTAATTCACACAAGGAATTTCCATCACCACAACTAACTACAACATGTTTGTTCAAACACAGTCTTGCTGAACCTATCCACAATCATGGAGGCCTAACAAACCCAAACTTTGATGCTGCCTGCTAAATACTGCATTTCGGTGTCTTCTTTTTTCAGTCTTGTTTTTGAAGCATGTAATTTTTGTCAAACAAAATTCTAGAGAATTGGAGTAAAGAATTGGAAAAGGTTTCCATGTCTATCTGGAACAAACAAGCACCAGAAGATGAGTTCCTCCTACAAGAAGAAAACTCACGTCCAAAAGCTTCAGGATGACCAGGCTCTGTGTGTGTGTATGTGTGTGTGTGAGAGAGAGAGTTTCCTCAGCTGAACAGAGCAGGGGGAGCTCCAGCCCAGACGGGCTGTCGTCCTCTTTATCAGACCACTATCAGCCAGACTCCACGGCACAAGCCCCTGAGAAGGGCGGGCGCCCACCGAGAGGCCGGAGCTTGGCGACGGGTCAGCTCTGAGGTTACATTCTCCAGATCACACAAACACTACCAACAAATAACCCGAACCGTGGTCCTTCAGCCGCTTCTTTGGCCTCGTCGGACTCTCCAGAGCCTCTCCATCTGGACACAGAAGCCAAGGAGTAGATGACGTGCCACACTTTGCTGGGTCTCTACTATTGTTTCTGAGTCATTAGAAATTTTCCCAGCTGTGTAAATGCAGCAGATTCAGGCGATAGTGGTCATTAGCATCCAAATACATTTTGAGTGGCACTAATCCGCACTGATTAGAAGACTCAGATCCCAGGCGCTGTGGCTGAATGCACCGGGCTGTCAAAGTGTCATGCACATACGTACAGCCAACTTCAAGTGAGTGCATCACCAAATGTGAAAGCTTCTATGTTTAATCAGAAGAGATACTAATGGAAAAAAATGACGCAGATTCAAATCCCTTCCAGACTAGTGAAGGAAGCGCAACGTTCAGTGTGTGGGAATGTAATTTTGTGGGAGCGTGGTTCACAATGGGCTGCTTCTGAGAGAGGAGAGAAACACTTGAGTGTGAGACGTTCCCCACTCACACATCTAGTAATCAGGGCAATTATCTCTGAATGTTTTCAGCCAGCATTAACACCTCTGTAATGAAGTTTACACCCTCCCATCAGCAAGTCTAACGGCTTTGCATTGGATTGCCCCTGCAATCTTATTACATTTCCTGTTTAGTCTGATTATCCCACAGCCAGGGGAAGGGAAGAGGTGTGCAAACACTTTGGCATCAGGAGGTGCATTTCTCTGATGTCAGGCACACGACTGAGCCACAAGGACAGTCTGTGACGGATAGTGGTGTTCCTGCACTCTACCCCCTCCATGCAAGGCATCAATTGTGATGTTAAAAGTGCCCAGCAAGGGACGGAGACGCGCGATCGTGATGGAACCACTGACCGCATGACAAAAAAAAAAAAAAGAGAATAAAAACTCCTGCAAAGTCCCAACTAGTTGTGACATCGCCAGGCTGCAGAATATGACACACTGTTATGAAGAGTCGCGGCTGTAAAACAGGCACTTATTGTCATTCTTGTCCACCAAACAGCATCTTTCTCACAGCGCAGCCAGACGTCTGGCGAATGTAGGTCGAAAATGCGCGTCAATTGAAATGTCTCCGGCTGCAAAGAGAATCACACAGCAGGCCAAGATTTTGGGAAGGAAACAGCAGACAGAGAGAGGGAGCGAGGGAGAGAGGCAGGGGCTTCTTGTGGGGAGCGCGTCACGAAGCCTTTTCCAGCGAATCAGCAAACTTTTCCACGTCCACTCAAAGCGCCTTTACGCATTTTTACAGTTACGTGCGCGCACATGAACTCCGGCTAAAATGTCATTCCAGAGGCATCCCGGTCCAGCTTACCTTGAGGGGCGACGCTCCGAAGTGTGTGTGTGTGTTTTTTTGTTTTGTTTTTTTTTTTTGCGAGGTCCTCGGTGAACTACTCTGCCATCTCTCGAGAATTCGGCGACAATACCCGGTTTGTTTTCCAAAGTCCGGGGAGCGGAGCCTACATGACGCCGGCAGCTCGCGAGCCGGGGAGCCAAAGAAAAAAGTGCCCAACTCCACTCAGTGTCCGCGAGGAGGAGGCGGCGGGAGGCCGGGGGGCATTTTAATAACCTAATCCAGCTTCGCGTTGGCTGACGCAGCCCGCCGCACTCCGGCGGCAGCGTTTGGAAAGGCAGAAAGCCAGGATTGGAGGAAGTTACCTTCAGCCGCTCACTGTAATTATACGGCGCGTCAAGGCAGCGCAGCGGCGCGCACGGAGAGAGAGAGGCGGCGCTTCACAGTAAAACCCCGTCCTCCTCCCACTCACAGCACGGCTGCCTCCGGAGAAGGGCTCACTGACACAAACACGGTCCAGCGGGCATATTTTAGAATTATTTGCAAAGTTGTTCACTTAAAACTGCTGCATTTTAAAAACCCAAATATCAATATTATCAAAAGAATGGAGTCTTTGTTTGTAATGGCACAAGTGGAATGCAGTCCATAGTGCAAAAACTGGATGGACCTTTCTGTGTGGAGTTTGCATGTTCTCCCATATGTTGGTTTTCCTACAGATACTCCATTTTCCTTCCACAGTCCAAAAACGTGCATGTGAGGTTAATTGCTTACTTTAAATTGCCCCTTGGTGTGAGTGCTGGGGTGGACTCCAGTGCCAAAACCCCATGAACACACACACAATCCTGCACTGCATAGAAGATAGATGGATGGAGTAAACAATAAAATACACGTCCGTCCGTCCCCCCCCTCCCCCCCTTCTCTCAGTGACAACACTGGTGAAAAACCTGTTTTTCTTCTATCAATTAAGCAATGATGACATTTCTAAAATCTTTAAATGGTGTATGATGTTCACCGTTTGAGAAGATTACATTCAGCATGTGCACATTTTAGATTGTGTTTTTATTAGTGCTCCATGGTGATAGTGAGATCTCCTGCTTGAGTCCAGACTTGTGGCCTTTCTGTGTGGCGTTCAGATGTTATTTCTATGCTGGAATGAGCTTTCCTGGGCACTATGATTTCCTTCCACAATCAAACAACACACACTGTATTTCAGGTTAAATACTGACAGGAAATTGTATGTGTGTGTGCAGTTCTCCAGCTGTCTATATTTGCTTCGTGATGGATTGACACTGATGTACTCTGCCTTCATGCATTAATGTATTTGTACATTTCTGATATTTTTTTTCAGATTGGTAGTTCTACATACCAAAGAGGTATAACTTAACATCCATGTTTCACTTTTAAAGTGGTGTTTTATTCTGCTTGCAATGCCTTATTTTCCCAAAACACCCAGGTGAGCAGTAATTTGATCCAACACTGGTTGTTTAGTATAAATGCAAAGTATTAGCACACCATATACATGACCTTAAGTAAGTGGTATAATATTCCCTGTTACAGTGGTGTTTTATCTAAGACAATAACAGCAATGTAGTTGAATAACAGTTGCTCATGCCTGACTTGGATTTAAATGAATGTATGTCACGTTGGTACTCATTTTATCATTTATTGAAGTGAGTCATTGTTTATTTTTTTGTGTAGACCAAACATACATGAGCATAATTCCAAACCTTTAAACTCCAAAATGATGAATCTTGTGCTGACATGCATTATTGGTACACTTTCCGATCTGACCCCAAACTTCCTCGTTTCACTGGGATTTTAAGCTGAAATAAAAGCCTGCATTTCCTGTTACCATCTTATTGTTTGGAGCTTGCTTGACAGGCTGAGTGTTTAAAGGGCCTTTGCTCTCTGCATGATCTCTGCATTCAGACAGCAGGTTTTAAGTGTTTGTGCAAATCAAAAACCACAAGAATGATAAATATGGTTCAAAACTGGTGTGGTACCAAAATACGTCAAGCGGCTCAAACCACTCATAAAACCTGCATCTCTTTGAAGAGACAAACTGTGTAGAATGTGTGTGCTTCCACAAACTGTGATATTGTCCTCAATTTTGTAGCGGTCATATAAGGTAAAGATATATTAAGACGACAAAGCAGCATGAAAACAACCTCCAAAAGTTGCATTTGAAGGTTGATGACTTGAATGGTGGTCACAAGGCTGGAGCAATGGAGCAATTCCTCAGGCCGCACATATTTTTCTAAGACAACCAGTCATCCAGCAGGTGCAACCTTCATAGCCTCACTTATTCCCCAATTTATAATGTTGTTCTGATCATTGATTCAGAACAATGATCTGAATTCCTTATTTTCCTGGCATAAATCTTTATCCATCTCAACAAATGCAATGCGAAGGACAAGAAAACTATTTTAAATTTCAGCATTGGCTTTTAAGTCAATCTGATTACAAAGAAAATAAATTACAAAGAAATCTAAAATATAGAGTTTCAAGCTAATTGAGAAAAACTTTCAACCTCCCCAAACATGCATTTAGCCTGTTTTCAATTTCTCCAATATCGCGGAATGGCAAAAAGTAACCTCCTCATATCCATAATATTTCTTTCTTCCTCTCACTCACTGGCACAGCCCAGAATAGCATGACCTGTGCTTTAGCAAAAACAACAACAACAACAACAACAACAACAACAACAACAACAACAACAACAACAATGTACTAACAAAGAGTTTTATAAATTTGAGCTCATTGTCACAATTACTATTACCTTATAAAATCAACTCCAAGGACATGAATCGTTGGAAAAAACTGGAGTTATAGAACAAAAATATCTCAAAAGAACATTTCCCACAGCTCAGGTACCATGACAACACTTCACTGGAATTCACGTGTCCCCACATATAGGGGAGATTATATAGTGACCTTACTTCTTTAAATGGAACATGCTAACTATCTGGTTTTAAAGTGCATGTTTCGTGGATAATATCTGACATTAGGCAACATTTTATCATGTATTAATTTGACAGTTGACAGAGTCAGTGTTTTTCATTTAAACTGGACACTTTTTTCCTGTCGACCATGCAAGTTCTTACAAATGACAAACTAAGAGTTTAATTTAAATTTGATGACAACTTACAACCAGTGTTTATGCATGAACAAGTTCACAAACATACTTTTGTCACATTTACTGCAAAATTTACATGAAGACCAGACAATTCATAAAACCACAACCTAACTCAGTCACTGGGCCACACCAGGGCTAAACAGGTTTGCTCTCTGTATCTTGTACTCTGGCCTCAAAACAAGGAGGTTATGAGTTTAGATTTATTTCTGTGTGGAGTTTGCATGTTCTCACTTTGTAGAGGGGTTTTCTCCAAGTGCTCTGGCTTTGTTCCCAGCAACACACATCACAACATTGTTCATGGCTGTCAGCATCAATGTTAGAGGTATTTCATTTGAAATGATGTGAGTCTTTGTACGAAGTTTGCATTTGTTGTACATTATTTTCATGTTTCTGTTTGATATTTAATTATTACATTTTTTTCATTTCTTGGTATGTTCTAGTTTTTAACGACTTGTTCATTTATGCATTGGATATGATTTTGTGTCGACTGGTTTATTTTCAGTCTCTTGCATCACAAGCACCATACAAAGTCATGAAAAGGTTACAGATAGAACAGTATCTGCTATTATTTTTTTTTAAAAAAAGGTCTAAACCTGGCGGTGCTGTTGTTTTCGACTCGTTACACTGATTGTCCTGAACAGCAGCTGTCCCGTTGCCATGGAGACGCTGTCTCAACTTCCAAACACAGTCAGCCACTGGAGCTGCTTCTCTCTTCGCCGTCAACATGGAGTAAGTTTAATCACCTGTGAAGCTAAACTTGATCTTTTTGTGCTTCTGTTCTTCTGATCCGTGCGGTTGTCTGGACTTGTATTTAATTGAAGGCTGGGATAAACCAACAGCTGCCGTTACTTTTTTTTTGGCGCTTCGCTTGCACAAACTGTAGGCTGAAAGGTTTGACTTCTCTGCCGGGTTTTGTCTCCATTCCCTCTAGAAATCCACCAGATCTCACGAATGACGATCTCCAACCACCAACAACGGGCAAGTATTCAAGTGTTTATGCTAACTTAACATGCAGCGTGCTGGACTCCTGCGTCAAAGCTACAAACCATAATGCTTCAGTGTTCATAATAATAATAATAATAATAATAATAACAATAATAATAATAATAATAATAATAATAATAATAATAATAATAATAATGTAGGAAACATTGCAAATGAAATGTATTTTCTGTCACAGCAGGTGTCAAAACAGGACATCAGGGTATAAACGGGCACATCTCTCAGATCCCCGGGTTGTCTCCAGTCATCAGATCGCTCTGTGAGGAGAAGGCTCAGGGACGGAGGGTCCGGGTCCTGGACACCGATTCTGACTATGTGAAGCTTGCAAAACGAGGAGGACATAAAGGTATAGGACCAGCCTGTTCCCTTTCACCCCCTCAAACCCCCACGTGCACCAAAGGAATTAAGTGATTAATTATAAATCTTTATTTAAAAAGAATGAAGATCTGTTTGAACCTTTGTGTTCTGTTGTGAAAGTGTAGGTCTGCTGTTATGATTTTGTATTTAACATGAATAAAATATAGTTTGGGTAACTTCATAACCTGAAAGAAGACAAGGCCTGGCACCACCTGTGATCTGTGGCGCCCCCCTGAGGGGGGGAGGGCTCGGTTCCCAGGTTGGGAGCCTCTGCCTTGCACCACACACACCTCTGTTCTGCTCCTCTCTCTCTCCTCCTTCTTGTTCACCAGGCCTTTTGTGCCATGAGGAATCTATTATTTCCAAGCCCACTTCATACAAACCTCCCGACTGGTTCGGCACAGAGTCAGAAGACAGCAGCAAACCTAGGTAATATTTCGTGTCAAAGAGTGTGATTGAAATTACTTCCTGACACAAACACTCTCTTCTAATTCCCTCAGCCACGGGGCCGTTCGGCTCTTACTGTTTTTCCTCCAGCTAATACCCCTGTGTTGACTTTTCTAACAGTCTCATTAACAGTGAAGAGAAGAAAAACCCTGGAGCTTTTCAACCACTGGCGCCTCCCTTTGGGACTGACAACATGTCAGCCTGGGAGAGGGATAACAGCAGCAACAGTGAAAAAGAGAAGGTAAACACAAACCTTTAAGATGTTTAGAATGCCATTTAGCCCCATGAGTGCACGCTTCACCTCACCGTTGGTGTAGTTTATTGTGTTTTGATTGCCTGGTTGAGATGATTTTGAAGATTTTGAGTGTAATTGTAATGTAATGTGGTTCAAATCCTTGGTTGTATGAGACTGTGAGTCTCAGCATCCCACCAAGTGGCTGCTGGGAAAATAGCAGAAAAAAGATGCAATTATGAAACATCATCCACTGGGAATGTGTGTCTTCTTCTGTGTTCAGAACAACAATGTTGATGACAGCCAGATGGAGAAGATGGGGACATCCTTTCAAAATCTCAACGCCAACAAATTCAAGAGGATGTAAGTTCATTGCGGCCACAAGATGGTGCTGTTGTTCTGAGCTACAATCATCTGAAGGACGAGGATAAGAGCACAAACCACATCAGTGATTTTCATTAACAGAAACCAAAATGACCAATATTATTATGACAGATAATCATTGTTGTATTTATTTAACCATGCATATTAATTCTTTATGTACCAATCACTCTACAGTGACAGCACCATTTAGTTTCAGCTTTCCCATGTCTGTGTATGACTTGAGTATTAACTTTACTGACAAGTTTCGTCTTATAGTCTCTATAAAAAAAAAAAAAAACACACACAAAAATTTGTTCTCTTCACATATTACATTCTTCAGAGTAGCTCATTGGTTCTTTTTACCACTATTCAGTTACAGAAATACAGTTACAGCAGTTTAGAGTAACAGATATGTTGATAATGACAACAACAGCTTCAACCATCAGAGTAAGGGAAACTTACAGAATTACTGTTTTATTAGTAGAAAATCAGCCCAGCCAGTAAATGAAACTTGTAGTTTTGCTATTAAATAAAAAGCTTCTCTTAAAGCCGATATGTCTTGGTTTGAAAAAGTTAGTTTTAAATTTGGATCTGGCATTTCGCCAATGTGCTGAATCAACTTTCGTTTCTTGATATTTTGAAAGAGTTCAAGCATATCAATTGCTATGGATTAAAAAAAAATAGCCAAAAACCAGCAATAAATCATTTTACACCTTCAATTAAAACAGCACTTCAGCTGCCCAACACTAAAGTTTTAATAAAGAATAAAAGTCAGATCCACTTTAAAGAAGACTGCCTGGATTGCAGCATATGTTACACTTGAACCTGTAAATATTGTTGAGTATTAACAGCACTGTCACAGATGTGCAAGGCAAGTTTGCCAATGTGGACTCACGGACCCCCCAGTCTTCAGGAAAGCTGCATTTCATAATTGAAGACTGACAACAAGCTGTATGGTCTGTCTTTATTCCAATCAGGAGAACAGAAACTGCCTCTTCTTTTCTTCTTCTGTTGGCAAATGAGGAGATGAAATAAGTTGAAGTTATTCTAATTGTTATTTTCCTTGATGACTGTGAACAGCCTCATAATTTGGAGGGATTCTGCTAAGCTTCTCCACTTGAGATGTTTTTCCTTTTTTTTCCCTCTTCCTGTTATTGGAATCAGAGAACAAACTGTATTTTTTTTTACTGTAATCGTGTCTCGTGTTGTGATGGTAAACCGAGGCTTATGGACAGGCTTCGCCCACATGAATAAACAGACAGTTTTTGCTCATTCATCTATTTGCTTTTGGCTCCCAGCTGAGCGGAGCTGTGTGTACTCTGCCCCTGTACCTTTGGGAAAATGTCACTGGTTTGTCACCAAACCTAAAGTGACCCGGAGCCACTCGCAATGTCACAAAAAAGACCTGGAAAATACTGCTGTCTATTGTGCAGTTATGATAGAGAATGAAGGTTCAGGACACGAGGAATCGGGCTGCATGGCGGTGCAGTGGTTTGAGCTCCCCCCCACAGTGGGGGTCATTCTTTTCTGTGTGGAGCTCGCATGTTTATTTTTCAGGATGAACATAAGATTCAGTAACTTCAGTTGGTTCCTTGGTACAAGATTAACAGAAAAACATGACCTGCAAGCAGGAATTTCAACTGTGATCCTCATTTCTGTAAAGAAACACTTTTCTGCAATGAGTAGCCAGTATCTCAGCATGGAGTGTTTAAAGGGTAGGGTTCATATTTAATGTTTACCCTTGTCTGCCCTTTGTCGCATTTGCAAAACTCTGCATTCCTCTGAAAAAGATCAAACCAGCAGATATTTGGAGTTCCCTTTATCGGCTTATAATTCATTTTCTGTCACATCTGAGCTTGATGTATTTGCTTCTGCAGAACGTTTGACAAGAAACCGGCCCCCGTTGACATGTCTAAGCTGCTGAGCTTCGGCTACGCCGAAGACAACAAGCCACTCCAGTGACGTGTCGAGTAAGTAGTGTGGCATTAACACCGGTAAACTGTGTCACGACAAAATACTTGCATTTGTTTCCTCTTTGTCTTGCTTTTAAAATGCACTCCCAACACAATAAAATGAAATCAAAGCAAGCAGTTAAGCTGCGTGGGCTCCTTTGGTTTTATGAGGCTACAATACGAACAGCCGTAATGGAATGACTGAGACAGAAACTTTAAGGTTTAAGCCATTAGGGATTGATGATGCTTGATGACATTATGGTGTATTGGTGAATTATGTAATAACCATTTGACTCTTGTTTTTATACTTTTCCAGGCCAACAGACTGAAAGACTGCCAGGTTTGCGGGGAAAGGATGACGTAGCTGAAATGCTTCCAACATTACCGTCCGCTCCTCCAGCACTCATTTCTGTACCTCCTCATGCTGAGCCGCATCAAATCTTTTTATTGGTTTCAGTTGTTTTGTCATTTGGACGTGCGACAACGCTTTCCTGTACCGAGCCTGTTAGCGGGGCGTCATTAACTGCATCCGTGATAGGCTTTTTTATGCTGCGTCTGTAACTGTGTAAACGGCGGCTTAATGGACGAAAAGATTGATGCTTCAAATAAAGTTCAAACAATCCAAATGTTCATTAATCTTGTTTTGTTTTCCCGAAGTTTCTCAGAAAGCAACCTTTTCCCTCGTAAGGGGTTTCAGCTGTGCGACTGTTTTGATTTGCCAATCAGACGTTACATGTCAGGGTCAGAGGTTATCTCTCGGTTCTTTCGGTACACTATGTCATAACCCCATTCTAACAGTCAGCGAGACATACACAGCGCAGGTCATGGTTTGCAAAGTTTAGTGGTAACAGAGTGGATTTGTCACGGGCTGCTTTTCTCGCTGCTCTTGTGACTTTGTCTTTGAAGGCGCACAGACACTTTGGAGCTGGAAGCGTTGTTATTGATTGATTTTGTTCTTTTTGTTTGGGTCTGGGACAAGTGCTACTCCTCTTCTTGGAACCAATCAGTGGGAAGGGCAGGGGTCACTGCTATATCAGCTCTGAAGTCAGATATCACTTTTATTTTCATAACAGCAGCAGCAGCAGCAGCGTTTGGAGCGACTTTTGAAGAGCGTTTAAAGTTATTTTTCAAAGCAGCCATGGCACCGATTCTTCTGAACTGCATGGGAAACGAGCGCAATGAGTACATCAAGTACGTACGGTTTATGTCTCTGATGGTCCATTAGATCTAATAATCTGTCTCCAGGTTTTTATTGCATGTTGCGTGTAATAAATTTCAATGTAATCTTTTAGGAATCAAGTCCAGGTGAAAAATCCCAACCTGGAAACCATGGAGGAGGACATCCTCTACCACTTAAGCTTGAGCACCAAGACTCACAACCTCCCAGAAATGTTTGGCGATATTAAGGTTTGTGGTGAAAGAAAAGACTGGTGAAAAATTTGAATTTCTTTTTAAGAGTCAGAAAATAAAATTCGCTATCCTTCTGCTTTTCTCTGTTTCCAATAGTTCGTGTGTGTTGGTGGCAGCGCTAATCGAATGAAGGCTTTTGCGCAGTTCATCCACAAGGAGCTGGAACTTTCTGGCAACCCGGAAGAAATCACAGATATCTGTGAGGGAACTGACCGCTACTGCATGTACAAAGTGGGGCCTGTGCTTTCCATCAGCGTAAGAACATTGTTCTTCAGAGAGAATCCTTCATTGAGCAAATATGTCAGTGGATTGTAAGACTGAAATATAATTCTTTTGTTAATGCCGCAGCATGGAATGGGAGTTCCATCCATCTCCATCATGCTTCATGAGCTCATTAAGCTGCTGCACCACGCCCAGTGCCAGGATGTGGTCCTGTTCCGTCTGGGAACATCTGGTGGCGTTGGTAAGAATTTCATTTTTCTCGAAGGTGGTTCACGGTTAGAAACACCTGCAACTTATTGTATTCTTCAAATTGTAAAGATGTAAAGAACTGAGATTGGTGTCATGTGCAGGTTTGGCTCCAGGGACGGTGGTGGTCACAGAAAAAGCAGTGGACTACTCCTTCCAGCCCCAGTTTGAACAGGTTGTTCTGGGTAAAGTGATCACCAGGAGCACCGAGCTGGACGAGGAAGTGGCCAGTGAGCTTCTGCAGTGCTCCTCTGAGCTCCAGAACATCCCCACGGTGATCGGAAACACCATGTGCACACATGACTTCTATGAAGGTACGAATACGACACTACGTTATCACTGGCGAACTTCTTCTGATCGCCTCTGCTGACCGATCCGTTACTGTGCCCATGTAGGTCAAGGCCGACTCGACGGAGCGCTCTGCTCCTTCTCCCATGAAGACAAACTGGAGTATCTGAGGAAAGCTTACGATGCTGGAGTGAGGAATATTGAAATGGAGTCCACTGTTTTCGCTGCTATGTGCCGCGTCTGTGGTCTTAAAGGTATTTGTTACAAAATTGTTGCTTTCTTTCTTCCACTGCTTCAAAATAATCAGTAAAGACACCAGTGGCACAGAATATATACGTGCGTCTTGTTTTTGACTTACGGCCGGCGATATGATGTGATCCAATATGAAGGAAGCCACCGCATCCTGTATCGTCACTCAACATTTCCTTCTCCTCTCCAGCTGCTGTGGTCTGTGTTACTCTGCTGAACCGCTTTGAGGGAGACCAGATCAAGTCCCCCCATGATGTCCTGGTGGAGTACCAGCAGAGGCCGCAAATACTGGTGTCCCATTTCATCAAGAAGCGCCTGGGATATGTTGTCTAACTTCTCAGCCACTAGAAAACACTGTATATAAGCTGTGACTGATATGTGAATATGTATATAAGCATTTCAATGTGTGAATTAAACACCTATTTAAAAGTCAATATTTCTTTGATGACGCTAAAATACTAAATATATATGTATTGTTTTTTGATATTTAATATTTTGATATCTATATACAGTACACACATTTTCAAAATGACGTGTTCCTGTATAATGATTGTTTTTCCGCGCTGAAGCTGGGGGTTTACAGCCAACAATAACAGAAGCTTTACTTAAAATTCATACGACCAAAACCTCAGTGGGTGTTTGTAGAGGCAAAACATAACATTCCAATGATTGAAATAAAAATGGCAACTTGAGAATCTACTTGCTCGAAGTCGATTTGTCTGTCAGAGTATATGAAGAATTTTCCTATTTTATCAACAGTTTGTGGTACTTTTTTCCTATAATTGAGCAAATCATGTAATTGCATGTTTCATGTAAATGTAATGTGACACATGTACTGTGTCATTAAATCTAAACAGACATACACTGCATCCAGTAGCTTTAGCAATATGTTACTTGTACAAATTCAAACTTAATGTATGGAATCTGTTTATAATCAGGATATATGAAATGACCATTAGATGTGTATGTATATATCATTTGCTCTATGATATTGTGTGATGTGCAATAAAACATATATTAAAAGCAAGTTTGAAAAACAATACACTGTGTCACCTGGTGGTCAATACTGTAATTATAAAGACACTTTAAGAGAACATAAACTATTGCAGCAAACAGCATGAGCTGAATAATTCTCACTCGCTGGATTTTTTGACATGAAATGAAATGCTTAAGATCTAAGTAAACATCTTTCTTCAGAGTCTCACCCAAAACAAAACATTGACTAGAATTTCAGCGCGGACTGGGTGTCTCGCCGAGGTGGTTTGAGGGGCCTGACGACAGATAAAACTTCCTGGGCGTAGTGGCTGTGATGCATGCCGGCCTCCCGCAGAGCACACTCAACACGCATCCGCGGATCAGACACAATCTGAAAAACAGATGTTTCACAAAAATCACAATAAATAACAGACATGCAGATGTTTCCCATTATGTTAATTCTATCCGGTCACTGTTTTTTTTTTTGTTTTTATGGTCCACTGTGTATTTAATACTTGGCTACTAACTCCTGCAGAAACTCTTCCCAACACTGCAGTCATTATTCATTACCTGAGTTACACAACAACAGACGCTGTTCTCTACAGTGAAAAGAAAAACACTCGCGCACACATTCCACAGTTCATTGATTGACTCAGTGGCATTGACATCAAGGCTGTGTGCTGAAATGAGAACAAATATTACAATCAACAGTCAAGCGGCTTGCATAATTCTCTCCCCCCCTGCATGGGTCACTGGTCAGTCTCACCCGGGATGAAACGAAACCCAAACCACTGAATGTGATCAGGGTAATGGGGAACTGGGGGAAAAAGATGTGGCAGGCACAATATATAAAACACAGATAAGGACATTAGGGCAAATGATAATGCAGCTTTAGAGTTTAGACGAACTAAAGGTAAAGGTTAAAGGAGAGCAGACGTTATCGTGCCTCACCTGAGTGTCTGTGTACGTGTTTATATTGTAGAGAGGTCTTTGGAGTTCAAACTCTTTTGCATTCAAGTGTCGACTCCTCCAGGCTTCTGTGTCTGCCATCATCCTCTCTGGATCTGCCTCTGCCACCACCTCCAAACCAGGGAAATATACATTCAATCATTTGACAGCATAGGTTTGTCATTAAAACACAGTGCCATTAGGTGGCAGCGATGCCTTTACTGTGATAAGGACAACTCCACTCCTTCTCCTGTGAGTGATTTCAACTGACAGAACAAATCCGAGTGGCTGAAAGTGTTAACAGCGGATAATGATCCACCTGGTTCCTGAGAGCTCGCAGACGATTCTCTCTCTCTTGTTCCTCTCTTTGCCGCTCGAGCTCCCGGGCTTCTCTCTCCATCCTTCGCTGCTCGCACAAATCCGCCCGAAACTGTACCCTGGAGGGAGAAGAGGAGGGTGTGCACATCAGACCTAAACAGTCCTTCTCTTCTACTTCTACCACCACCACAATCAACATTACCTATCGCTCCTGACACAGCGGGCCTCGGGCTGTGGATGAGGTTTTACAGAGCTGCCAGAGTGCAGCTCCTCTCCCATCATCAGTTTTTTTTTTTTAAATCTCTTTCTCGCCCTCCTCAATTCAGTTTCTCATTCCTGTCAGAGTTTATTCTCACAGCCAAAGTCAACACCACTATACAGTAGTAATGGTAATCATCATGCGTGTCTAAGGAGAAGTGCAGAAGAATCTATTAAGTGGAGACCTTTGATTTTTTCTGAAAATAACTTAGCATCCTCAGAACAGCAGTGTTTCTGTCAGGAACCTTTCAGCGCGTTCCACCCCTGATGATTGTGGGCGTGCTCCTCCAGAGAGGTCACATCTCCACTGACTCTGCAAGGGTGTCGCAGCAAAAAAAAACTATTTTCACAGGGTGTTTTTTTTTCCTAATTGAAAAACTTGCACCTCAGTGATTTTGATTGCAGTTCGTTATTGTATTTGTGAGTCAGCATAATATTTTCAAAGAACTCGAAGTGGGCCTTTCGGCAACGTTACGTAATTTTCTGAAACTTGCATTGTGGGTATGCTATACATCCAGCATATATATGCAATGTTTGGAACAGCAATGAACCTCCAAACATTTAGAAGAATCAACATACATCAAAACAAAAGATCCATGAACCTTTAAGACACATGAGAAAATGTGTCCATCCATCCATCAGTATATTTATCCTCCATACCTGCATTATTTTGGGTCACAGGGGAGCTGGAGCAGATCCCGCCTGACAATTAGCAAAAGGCAGAGTGCATGCTGGATAGCTGGCGAGCTGATCACAGTGTCACATGCATGGACAGATTAATAACCACGCATACACAAGTCACTATTTAACCCAACAAGCATGTCTCAGAGTCTGGGAGAATGAGCCCAGAACTGAACCATCGAGGAAGACTTTGTCGCATTGCAGCACGACGTGATTCAAGAGAATCAATATATAGATAAAAAGTGCTTTATTCACTTTATAAATAGATGGGCTGTGTGGGGTCGTGGTTAGCATCGTCGCCTCATAGCGAGACACCCGTCAGTTCAGATGCTGAGTTCTCTGCAGTTTTCATGCTCTCTCTGTGTGTTGCAGTCATGAAGTTTACCAAACAGTGTCATTCTAACTAACTGTCACTGCTGCTTCAGTACAACAAGATGATAAGGTCATAATTTTGTCAGCAATAAACACCAGTGTTAGGTGTGACTTACAGGAGCGACCCTGTAGGTCTGTTTGCACGCCACAAAACTGCATCGCGGTTTTACTGCAGCCATGGACATCAAAGATCTCTATTTCAAGTGAATTATGATGTGAAAACATTGCAATATGTGAACTGAGAATTACATTTTTAGATTTCTGCAGCCTTTCTATGTTAGTGGATGAGTAACATTGATAATGCTCCTTTTCAGAAACATTTTCATTGAGCTGTGTCCTTCCAATGATTCAAACCAAAAGAAAACATGATCATGAAGTGTGAAGCAATGCCACCACAGATACAGATTCTGCTAAATAAGGAATGTCATCCTGCACTCACAGCTGTACCTACAGACGGCGGTGCGGTAGCAGCCTCAGGGGCTGAGTTGTGGTTTCTCAACCTCGAAACAAGGAAACGCCTCAGGGCTAACTCATACCAGCATGGTATGTCTCAGCCTGAAGAGAGGGGAGCAGGGGAGCGTATGTAAACAGATAAACATAAGAGATATGCTCTATGTTGACTCAACAATTAAACACAGTCGTGGGTATTGTTCGTCTGGGGGGGTTTAATATCCTGAACCTCCAACAGAACAACTGTCAGCTGACTAAAAAGAAGCAGCGTGCGCCACTCCTTCTTCCATTCATACTGCCAGTCAAAAGACCACAAATGCACTTCAAAGCCTGGCAGGACGACCCCAATTTAAACAGGAATTTAAAAGAAGGTATTCCAAAATCATATACAATCTTTGCATACTAGTCGATTTGTAAAAAAAATAAAATAAAATAGGGATAGTGGTTGTGGATTGTTAAACAACCCTGTTGCACCAGGTAGCAACGTCACCTCAGCGTCCCACGATGCAACACTCACCTCTGTTTATCTCGTCTGGCCTGCTCTTCCATGACACTCCTCAGTTTAGCAAGTCTCTCCTGATCCCGCTGCTCCAGCGTCTCCAGCCTCTTCTGCTGCTTTAAATAAAACTGTTTGACCTGGAGGGGAAAAAAAAAAAAACCCAACAACGAATAATGACTCCAAAGTTAACAAGAACAATGGCAACACTTTCGCTAAGTCAACTCCAGCAGAACTCTTAAGATCATCATGTCCTATTGATTGAGTCTGAGCAGGAATCAGATAAGTGTAAATAGAGAGAATGAGATGATATTTCAATGTCTGCCAGACTATTGTGCTAAATTATATGGGACCCAATGATGCCTAAATGTTCTCATTAATCAGAGTGTCTCAGGTTGCCCATGCTCTCCCAGCAGACCCCTGAGGAGAGAGTTAATTAAACAGTCGGACACACACACGAAGACACACACTTTGTTACTGATAGTTCAATCGCTCAAGTGAATTATAAAAATACTGATTTACTTGTATTAACATGATGTCAGTTTGATTTTAACGCCATCTCAGTTTTCATTCGTCTGGACTTAAATTGTGAGGATGGCAGAAGGAACCGATTTGTGGTGACAGACGTGAAAATGTCTTTACTTTTTCTTTCTGCCGTGACCTGACGGCTGCTTGTTTCTCCTGCTGCCTTTTTGACCTGGCTTCTTCCTTCTCCCGACGTCTTGCTGCTATCGCCGCTTCCAGCTTGGCCACCTCCTCCTGCTGAGTCCGCCACTGCTGCAGCTACCAACACACACCCAAAACACCCACCAGAGAGAAAGAAAAAACACATTATTGTCCACCAACATCTGTTTTCATAAGAAATACGAACAGGGAGACAATCAGCTGGCGGAGTGTAGCAGGAGCACAGGAGGAGGCACCGTCGCTGGATTTCACATTAGATCTCATCAGGATCCGCCAAAGAACCGAATCATAGAAAAATACCTTTTTATTCAAGGTCTGCACTGAACTGAATTCATTTTGGAGCCAGAGTTATTCAGAACTTTGGGTCAGGTGCTTTAACAGTGATTTCAAAAGGTCAAGAACAGAACAGTGTGTTCATTCTCAGACGGCCATACAGGAATATGTCAAGAAAATTGAGCACAAAGATTTAATGTAAAAAAGTTACAATTGTGGAAAGCAAAAAAGGTAACTTTTCCAAATGAGTTTATTTGGCTAAAAACCTAATTTAAACATGGAAAATTGATAATATCTTCACCAAATCGCCTCTCACTGAAACATAACATTTCAAAAGTCCACTCATTCAGATGACATGTTACCTAACCTCCCATCCTGCCTTTAGTCATCAGTCCATTCACATATTGATCTTCACAGGAGCCAATATCAGCTGACTATGAGCAGAGCCAAGGTACACCTTGGACCAGGCTCTAATCCAGCAAACATGAACACACACACATTGCTACCTACGGTCAGTTTAAGTTCACCGATTAACTTCACATGTTTGCTTTTGGACTGTGGGAGGGAAAAAGAGCGACTGGGGAAAACCCACACATCCGCAAAAAGAGCAACGAACCCAACAATGTGAGCTGCAGCCTGGGATATTATTGATGCGAGAGGAGAGCACTAATAGCTGCATTCACCAAAATTGTAACCTGAGGCATAAAACAGCATCTTAACATTTCCAAATATCTTAAATGTATTCATTACTTGTGTGTATTTCTCTTATCTAAAACTATGACTTACACAATCATCACCGTCACCTTAAAATGGAATATCTTACTTCACTGACGTTACCTTTTTCTAACAAGTCCCCATATTATGAGTGTGTGAACAAACTTTTGGTTCCCACAACAGTTATAAATACATCCTGACACACTCGCACAGACCGACACTGGCCCGGGAGTGAGTGACAGGCTCGTTATGCAGCCGTCCCACTGCGGCGTGGCGGGTATTGAAGTGTTGCATTCCGCCCAGGCAGAGAGATTTGCAGATCCATCAGAGGAGAGAGCTTAGGATTCCCCCCAAGGGAATTAACTGCAAATTAGCATGGTCACACACACACATTAGCACCAGCACTATCATCAAGTCAATCACACTTGATGTCCACCTGAGAAAAAGCAGCAGCTGCGAGTTTGAGAGAGGATCTTAAACAATCCAGCCGCTAATCCACTCTGACTTCACAGCTCTGACGCTGGGGATGCAACACAGTTCAGCTTCAGACATTACGGTATTCTCAGTTGTGGCTCCATTTTTCTGATGCATCTATGTCCAGCCTTTATTTTTAGAACATAAGTTCTCAGTACTGACAGAAGGTGTTGATTGTATAGTAGACAACGTAAAGCAGTAATGGTTATATTGCCAATATAGCAAGAACAATGTTTACCGAACATAGAACTACAAATATTAGTGCATAAATTAGACAGGATAACCATAACAGATACAAAAAGCTAGTAGCCACATAAAACCACAAAATAAATGAGACATATCTTTTAAACTTTTCAAAATCCACAATGTCTAAATTAATTTAGCGTGCATGCTTGCTTAGGCAGACATGGCGAAGCATTTCAGGAGACACAAAGAAAAGAAAACGGTCATTATATAGAGTCTACAATAATTTGTCAGCGGAATCTCATTTTCTGTGAATTCAAATGGAAATGGGATGCCATTATTTTCTGTGGTGGCACAAAAGAAACTGGAGATGTCAGAATAACAAAAGAGGAATCGTCTTTTTATCGGAGCGCTGAAGCCTTTGTTCATAGAACTTTACAGTTTAATGTCTTCTGTTAGGGTAAAACACAGCATCCGTTACAACTTTCTGTCTAAGGTCATCTCATAAAGAACTTAATGGCAGGTGAAATCAGGTAAATCTATCAGGTATCCGATAAATCAATTAATTACGGGTTGTGGGGTCGACTGGAGCTGACAGGTGAAGGCAGTGAGGCAGTGTACAGCCCGGAGAGGTCAACAGTTCATCACAGGGCAAACACAGAGATACAGACACAAGGAGGACATGTTAACTCCTCACATGGCTTTTAAGCAGAATCGGATCAGGAATATTCTCACTGTGAGATAAAAGAGCTCACCACTGTATCATCATATTGGCCACAACAAATCAGAGAGAGAGAGAGAGAGAGAGAGAGAGAGAGAGAGAGAGAGAGAGAGAGAGAGAGAGAGAGAGAGAGAGAGAGAGAGAGAGAGAGAGAGACGGCCATGTGTGGGACTCCTCCACTGAGTGACATTAATGATAGACCAGATTTACAGGATCTTCAAAGAGACAAAAGAAAGAAAAAACTGATGCTCAATATGAGAGGAAAGCAGTGAAATCATGCAATTACAGCTGTATCGCCGCAGCTCACACCATCTGATTTCTCCTGAGGTCCACGGCAGTTATATCCACTTTGCGGTGAAAAAATTATACACATATGAGCAATTAACTCCTCAGAGGGTTGTCAGCTGAAACACTGTACAGCCCACACATCGTGTCAGCGGCGCAGACACTGCTGTGTCCATTTGGCCACCAAAGGGACTCGATAGTTATTACACGAACACTGTGCCGGGAGAATATCCTGATTACTTGAGAAAGGACGCACAGAGTTAACTCAGCAACAGTGTTACTTTTCAAAGTACTGTGGAAAAGAGAAATGTTGCCATAAAAGAACACACACCGGAAATGTCTCTCTTTTTTTTTTTTTTTTGGTCATCGTGTCGCTGGTTATGTCGGCCGGCCCATCGTTCTCCCACCTGAGCGTGTTGCAACAATCTGTCATCCCTCCAGGCTTTATTTTCTCATGTGGAAACCACAATCACTCATCAAAGAGGCCCGGGAGTGAGATATGAGCGGGAGTTAGAATGAAAGCAAGGACAGAATGAAAGGCTAGAATGAACAGTAACACCGAGAACAATAGCGGCTAATTACAGCAGCCAGAACAAACAGCCGATGATTTGAAAAGAAGGCTCCTCTTTCAACAATAAAATGGAGTGAAATAAGCAATGTCTCGCGCTTAATCATCCATTTCAGTTAAACTTCACCAGTAAACAGCCTCTGTTATTCTCACACATCTGGATATCCTCATGAAAATGAACTTTTGAAACAGTGACGTAATTTCTGTCGGCAGATGCAGTCATTTCTGTTTCTGTACGGTTCCGGATGAAGTTTTTGACCTGTATGGCATGGTTTCCATTTCCAAAAGAGTAAAATCTCACTCTGGTATGGGTATGTCCAACAAATTCCAGCTGAGCGGTCACATACAGCCCAGTCTGTTCTCGAGTGTCAGACCATTAAACTGATAGCAACAATTTCAGATGTTCCCCTTTGTTCTAAGATATGCAGATGCTTTATCCTGCATCCATATATATTTTCATAAAGATCTTTATCTATCTGCAAAACCTAAACAAGCTTCTTTGAAGAAAAATAAATGCAGTTTCAAAATGATGTCAATTTGAATAGTGGCTCCCGGCGCTGAAATGCCAAAATAATGTCTTCCATCCGTGCTTCGGATTTTCACTTTGAATTATGTTTCTTCAAAAAATGCAACAAATTACATGACTTTGACTTCATTTGGCAAATTAGCTGAAAGATTCTAAATCATGTCTGTCACAATGTTTCTCTTCAGATTGATGCTGGAAAAAGCCTGCTGCCTCTCAAGGGCGTACACTTTGAGAAGCTTTCAGCATATATGTCCTGAAAAATTCCTCTTCACAGTGTTTCTGTGTTTCTGTGATGCTGATGTTACTTTATTGACATTAAAGAACAAGCCTTCACTGCAACATCATCGATCTCTCAGCTCAGGTACCAATTTAGTTTTGTGTTTGTTTCCCTTACTAACACATTCAAATCTTTGAATAAATTAGAATCAGAAGCCAGCCTCAGCACAACAATTAAAGTGAAGCGCGATGGCAACACAGTTCCTCACTTCAAATAATGAGGTCAGAGTCATACGAGCACTGTCCAAGAATACTTGTTTGTAGTGTTGCATTTAAGTCCAAACACAAGATGAGGAAATATATTTACATAGACTTAACTAAAAATAAATAAGTGCAACTAACTGCTTCGCTAACTGACACGTCTTCATGTGATCCTTTACTTTCTTCACCTGTACACTATATTCTTCCAACTTCTGCAAAACCACGTTACTCAGGACACTGAATACAGTGGGAGGGACTCACAGAGGAGTCGGGACAGATATTTGGATCGGAGGCAGCAGCTGCAGAAACCGAGAGCGTTAAAACAGATGCAACAGGAGGAGAATCCATCTTGCCTCATGACTGCGCTGCTGTGCTGGGATGATAAAGGCAGTGGGAAGAAAGATTGGGTGCAAACAGGCGTCCGTCTGAGCCTCTACACACACCCAAATAAGTGCACATGCACATCGGCACAAAATGTGAATGTGACAAAGTCATTGGAATGAAAATGTCTGTGTAATTTTATTTTTCTGATGCATCAGTGCACAGTGGAAGTAAAAGTCAGAGATGTGTTTGTCAAAGTCGTATGCATGTAATTTATGTTTTCACTGCTGCTTCATCCGAATTACCTAAAGTCAAAGGCTCTCTTGTTGTCAGAAATACATTAATAAGGAGTTTGAAGAAAAGCCCCGCTGTCTTCGCTAATGTATTCCATCATCCTTAAAACCTTTGATGTCTTTTTACTTTCATAGCTTTATTATGCAGAGTCACTGCAGCTGTGTCTGAAGCACCTCCGTTCTTCCAGAACAGAGTGGAAAGTAATCATTGCCCTGAAGTGAAAACTGACAGTGCACAGAGAAATTAAGTGTAATAATTAGAAGCATAGTATTTTGCAGGTAAAAGGTGCTGTAAGACATCATGTAATACATTTGTCAAAGTGAACAAATCTGCAAGCTGCATGTTGATTGGTGGACGTCCCAGAAGTTAATGATCACCAGCTGGTAAACTACACAGTTACCAACACAAATACACCAGAGTTTATACTTTGAACCGATAGCAATGGCAATTGGGACATAAAAAGTTGAAATGATCATTAAAAGCAGTTAACGGCCAAGCTGTTACCTCCTCCTGATGAGTTTATTTTCCTTTATTTTTATGTTGCCGATTGTCATTTGCACTCTTAAGAATATCGTTCTCCTTTAAGATGAGGCAGGACTTAAAATTCATGTTTTCTTTTTTTAAGTGGATGCAAATCAATGAAGAATTCTGTTGATCTGTTCCTCAGCTATGCAGTTTACAAGGTGTACTTGTGCAACAACTTGATTGCACACTTCAATTCAAATTCAAAAGACGAATGGTTCTTGTTGCAGAAATGCAATAAATATATAAACAATCAGCGTGTTGCCTTGAGCAGCATGTAGAGACGATGAAGTAGCCTGTAACTACCTGGAAGTAAATGCCTCAGCTGTCACCTCCTCTCTCCATTCTCTACAGTCGTTTCGATGACTATATGATGAGAGAAGTCGCAGTTTTCCCCATTAGACATTAAATCAAAACACAGAAGCTGAAGATACCAAAAAGAAAGGCAATGATTAATTGATGCAATAGGTGAGAATATGCAAACTCCACGGGTCTCAAGGAAACAAATCTAACACTCAGCAAGAAATCAGTGAAAAAAAATACAAAAAAAGTAGAGCTTTGTTATCTGACGAAGTGAAAATGAATCACACTTCAGATAGTTTCAGCCAAACAGCTGCAGGACAACCACAGCATTAACAAGAAAAGCGCACAGGACAAGCAAATTCAATTTGTACAGCACTGCATCAGCATCACATGGATTTGTTCACATGAGTAACTTGTTTGTTGTGCGAACGCGAGGCAGCACCCTTCGGAGACAGCGACATCATGTTTGCAAGACCATTCTTATTAGCTTGTTTGCATTCACAGCCCATCCCAAGTGGCAGCTAAAGCGAGAGATGCTGTCAGGCGGTCTGGTAATATACAGTCTCATCAGCAGAAACACTGTACAGCAGCAGGCAGTGAGACACTGCTGCTTCGCTGGTCCCCAACACATGGCAGGATCATACCTACACATGGGATATTCCAGAAGAAATGAAGGAGAAAGACATTTGAAATATATATTATTCTAGAAAACACTTTCTGACAAAAAAAGATGTAAGAAAGATGTGAGCAGCCCACAGGCACCTCTAACTGAGGAGTCAGCAGAAGAAGGAAATTAAAGTTATGGGTCTATTTTCAAATGAAGAATCTCATAAAGTTCCAGAGTTCAAAAAGCAGGGAACCCTTCTGGATATAACGGTATGACAGACACAAACCTTCTCTTTGAGGTGTGAGCAGATGTCCTGCTGGTGCCGTCGGTCTCTGTGGAGCTCCAGCTCCGCCTGGTGGGCATGTTTGGCCTCCTGGAGCGTGACCAGGGCTCTGAACCGCAGCTCCTCCTGGTCTCGCTGCCACTGCTCGGCCACCGCTCTCAGCTGGGTCTGGAGGAAGCATCTCATGTCCCACGCACGCTCATGATCCATCTGGGAGAGCAAGACCAGGAAGAGCATTTTGGAGATGAGATGGGCTGACATAAATGCATCAAGTGGTCAAATCTGTCAATTCTATGCAATGAAGAAATTCCATCTTAAAAGAATTTGAAGATAAACCTGAGGAACACACTAGGTGATAATGAAGTATGACAGTCCAAATGGTTATTCTCCTGCATGAGACACTGTGCTGCACCACACTGACCACATGAATTCCTAAAATTCTATTTTTTGATATACTGTCTGTAATACCGGCAACAGGTCCCAGCAGGACAGCTCTGTGTAAGATCTACCTCTGCTGGTGTATAGAACGGTCTCTGTCGTGGAGCTGTGAAGTGTCCTGAAGGAAAACAGTTCCTTTCTGTGTGAGGGCTGCCTGTAGCCATTCATCATTGTGTCAGCGCTCACAGAGGCTGCGCCACTTGGCTGCTTCGTTGGAACAGAGGGAATGATATTCATCTACGGGCTAATAGCAGCTAACTGACGGTGGGAAGGCATTAGACGGCTGACTGGTTTTATTGAAAATGAGTGAGCTGACAGGCCTGCCAACAGACCACAAGTGCTGGAGGCAGTGGAGCAAATCCTGTTTATTAATGCACAACTTAAGAACCGGAGGAAGAGCCGCCCTTGATTCCTCACGTTCCCTTGTTCTCTCATTCTCATCTTTTCCTTCCAGAGCGACCCTCCGTACGGTGTGTGTTGTATCCATGACTTACATATTCCGTGCATTCAGTGTTTGTTAGCACACAGGCGTGCCTCCACTTTAACCACGATACTCAGTGTGTGTGGAAAGATGGTGTCCGCTCCACGCTGTGCAGTGTCACAACGCCTAGTTGAACCGTAGCATCATCATTTCCTCTGCAGAGAGCTGTCTCCATGATAACTCAGCATTACAAAGAAGAAAGATAAAAATGTCCACAGCCAGAAATAGTGAGAGGTATGAATTATTATTATTTTTTACTACTGCCATGAAACACAATGAGGGCATCATTATGAGATCCCACAGGTACTCTGTTTGTTAGGAAATAATAGACAATGAAGTGCCCCATCCAGCAGGGGGAGATGTCCACTCAAAGCTCGCTGGAGTGCCACTACTTGATGACAGTGACTCTTAGAGGTTTGTTGCACTTGCCAGTAAAAAAAAAATGCACAGAAAACATGGCAAATACTGCAGCAAAATGGCACAAGGGTTGCAGTCACGGTCAATGGCCAGACAAACTCATGTCATGCAGAAAATGTTAAAAATAACCAGAGTAAATAAAAAAATCAATTAAAAAAGAAAAACAACAACCACAAAAACCCTTTTGCTGGCCCTTTATTCGCCTTGGGGAATTTTGTGAAAGCTCAGAGGGAAAGAAATATATTAAAGATGACCACTGGAGCTTATTTATCAGCCTGGATCTTTACAAGTCACATGCCTCTGCTCTCACCTTCTTTCTATAGAAAGAAAAAACTAGTGAGGAACAGACAGAAATGATGCCATCATCTTAAAATGACGGCAAAAAAAGTAAACATTTCAGCTCAAACCACAACGGCCCTTTAATGTTCCTTCACTGAGGATAAGAATCCTAACCCCACACTGTTGCAATGTTTAGAAGAGTAACGGGAATCATTTTTCATGAACAAATACGAAAGCTTCCCAAGCCACACTGCAGCCACTCACAATTCATTTTTTCACTTCAGTTCTAATGGAGCTGAAGGTTCACCTGCATAGAATTCAGTTCAAACAGGGGGACCATCCTTAGAACTAACTAATCAGCATCATACTTATTCACTTCATTTAGATTGAAATATCAGATAAAGTAAAATCCCAAGAATGGCCCTATAAAATCATCGTCTCCTTTATCCAAGCACTCATCACAGAATTACATTTAAGCACTTCATTAAAAAGGTTTCAGAAAACCAATTTATAGGTCTCGCTGATTATGCACATGCGGATTTAATCAGCTGTAATATCTGAATTAGGTGGAGTTGGACCTACAACGACTCTGGGATTGTTTCTGAAAAAGTGCAGAGCATCATGGAGAGAGACATCTTTCCTCCTCGTGAGCGAACCCCCCCCAACCCCTGAGGCTGAATGATCACAGTTCTAAATGCAGCACCCAGCTGGAACTGATATGAGGACAGGTCTCTGGGCACGGGCGAGGGAGGAGAGGAAGGGCCCGGCGGTTGTCATGGCGATGCTCGGCAGTGGCCTGAGCCAAATGTCCACAGTGGGTGACGCGGCACATCCTGCAGCGTGCTGAGCACACGATTGTCCGGGCTTATTTGTGTGTCTGTCTGCTTCGTTCAGGGTACTCGGCGACATTGATGAGGGAGCGTGGGACTCACGCTGCAGGGCTGCCTCTGACAGGGGGAGGAGGTGCATTCTCGCATGGGTGTGTCAGCCCAAGCTGCAGGTTGATTTTACAGTATGTGTATGTAAATTTCGAAGCATGTGTGCTTTATGCCAAGAGCAAAAAAAAAACAAAAAAAAAAACAAATAATGAAAGACTAAACAGCAACTAGCACTAGTAATTATTTCAGAGGATGCAGTTCAATCATGATTTGAATCATTGGTAATGACTAAGCTGAAACCAAAGTAATACTTTTACGATGTGTGTGCGTGCGTGCTAAACCCAGTTAGTCTTAGCATCCTCTGCCTCTTAAATCTACCTGTTTTTGAATTAGCAATGACACACATGTTGATTTGTCTCCAAAGGACTCACCAGTTCTAGTTTTGTCTTCCCAGGAAACAGCCTCAGCAGCATGTCCATGCACAGCTCTCTGTAGTTGGGTATGCCATAAGTGTACTGAGACACTATGAAGAGGAATTGCTCATGATGCTCTGGACGCCAGCCACAGAACCTGTGAAACAATGAATTAAAAAAAGAATGCATGATTATAGAAAAAATAATTGGACAATATACTGAAACTATGTTTCCCCGACCTTCAGTTACATTTCCTAAAGCAGAAAATGAGAGTGGCATACAAGAGCGAAAGGAACCACATGGAAATAACGATTACTTAATGAAGCAGCTTTAAGACATCAAGGATCTAATGGTAAGTAACACTTGTCTGGACTGTAAAGTGACTGTGGCGCTACATGGGGCTGACGCCCTGCTGTGGTTCTAATCGTTGATCTTGATCTGTTCGGCTTTTTCATGTATTTATTGAGCTCGATGCCAGGAAGCAGTTGCGAGCTTGCTTCATTTACTTATTCGAACCACATTTTCCCCATTCAATCAACATGCAAGCGGAAAATGGGATGTTGAGAAGCAAAGTCAAAGTCGAACACTCTTGAGGCCCACCTGTCGGTTTTTTGAAGTTGCTCTTGGAGACTCTGCAACCTGCTCTGATACTTTTCTGACAGGGAGAGGAAGGCTTGGGTTAACGAGTCCTTCAGCTCTGGGTAAGGGCAGTCCGAATCCAAAACCTCTTCTGGAATGTCTTCTGTCTTCACCAAATGATCTGGAGTGAGATATTTCTGCAAAGAAAGATAACATGACCATCTCTGAGGCAGGTCGTATGACTGTAAATCTTTATGTTTTCTTATGATGTGAGCTAATAACTTGATTGGATGGCAATTATTGTATAGTTAATGCATAATAATGTAGTTTTTAAATCCAAGCCTTGTAATAAACACACAATAGTAAAAATAAATTGAGAATAGATTGAAAAAAACAACATGCTCACTTTAAATCATGTATTACAAAATCTGTTGCGTTGCAATAAATGGCAAAGTTAAATGTGAAAAGAGTCTGGCGTCTACACCTAGAAAAAAATCCAAAGCATTTTTCGGAAATTTTGAAAGCATCATAATGTTAAACTTGAAAATATCTCATTAGTAAACAGTTTTATTCTTTCATTTTCAGTCTTCATCTCACTTGTTGCCCAAACCTTTTCATACAAAACATTAAACTGTTTCTTTGTTTTCATGCCAAACGCTGCAGCAATTACTTGTTGAACTTAAGGGCAAACTACGTATAATGAAGAACTGAAATTGGCAATCTGTTAAAGATGAACAGAAGACATTTAAAACAGGGCTGTGATATTTTGCAGATCCGACACATTCAGCCAAATGTTGTAAATGACACTAAGCTACAGACTATTTTCTTTTTCTTCCACTATAAATATCATAGATGATTGTATTACCGTTAAGTGACTCCACAAACAAGGCCATTTGACATATTTCATGTTATGTGTTTAATGATTTTTTATTTAAGCTACACATCACTGGAATCTCTAGAATCAGTAATGAAAATCATACTTCCAAGTCCAGATCCATGATCTCCTTCTCCACGTCCAGGAACTCGGCATGAAGATCTGCAATGATGCCCTGCTGCTGGTCTTTAACAAAGCAAACCTAAAGATTCAAAAAGGAAAGTCTCGGGTGACTTTACTGCAAATATTAGAAATATGAAAGTGTTACGGAGAGACATGAGGAAGGACAACAAAATTGAGAAATCAGCAAACAGTCCTAATACTGCTTGAAGAAGGTCTGTCTCATGATGTGAACCTATCTTCTTTCTGTTGTTAGAACCCAAACAGTGAGTATTGATTCACTGTTATCAAGTGATCAGCTGCTATTCTCCAGAGGAGGAGGAAAGCAGCTAGTTAGAAATACTTTTTTTAATAATTAGACCGAAAAAATACTGTGGCTCTGTTTGTTTATGCTAATGTCATGGCACTAGTCACGGTTAAAATATGTTTTGAAAATGTGTTAATTTGCCAAGTTGTGAACAGGGTGCAGAGGGAAAAAAAAAATAACAGACTGTATCTCTTTGTATTCACAAGAAAGAAAATTAAATCTGAAACGACTTGCAATAGCATTTCTATGATGTAACTCCCTCATTTTACAGAACACATGTTTTTGTTTTTCAGGCTCCTACCCCGTATAATGATCAAGAGACCACCGGCAAACTTTTGGTTTAGATTGCAGACCATAGCTATGGATAAACATCACTAAATGTTGTTTTCCTCAGTCAGTGTGCAAACTGGATACTGATGTTTCCTCACTTGCACTAATGTGTGTATTTTCTCCTTGAAAATGTTAATAGAGCAAACAATTGTGGCCTAGAGGTTAGGAAGCCAGCTTGTAACTGGTAATGATCTGGTTTAATGCATTTGCATGACCTCCGTGGCCGTAAATATGTCCAGCTGCTCAGGGTGCATCAGGAAAGGAAACTGACATAAAACTTCAGACATGAGGATCGCCTGCTCTGCTGTCACAGTCCTGGAAGGGAGCACCTGAAATGTACTTATCAGTATATCTTTACTGTCACCGTGACATCTGTGAGAGTCTTATTATTGGTATTTCCAAGTGAGCATTACCACCTGAGGAGTGACAGCTGGAAAAAAGTCCACAAAAATCCAGATCTACTTTATGTTTTCATTGCTAGCAGCTTTTTTATCCACTGCATTCAATGCTTAAAAATAATGAAATGGTAAAATATACATTTGAGTGCCCAAAGCAAAAGTTTTGGTTTATTGCAAGAATTCTCCTTGAGACTTTTAAAGCTTACAGGTGATTTGAACCTGAATGAGCAAAACATGTTAAAGATAGGGGTCATTTTTGTGAATTTTAAAAATTCAACTAAATAATAATAAGCAATCGTCCCACCTGTAAAAACATTACCCACATGTGAAGACATCACTATGTTTTTTTTACCATAATTGATAAAAAGTGAAGTTGTATAAATGAAGAATGAGTGTGTTTAGCTGCTGGACGGACATCACAGTCAATGAATAAAAACATCTCTAGGAAAGAAAAGAAACACTGAAGGGAAGAAGACAAATAAAGCCTAAAAATGTTCCCTTTAATTCTACAATATTATCACTTGTACGGCCCACATAAGCAGGGATAAGTAGAAACAGCCATGGATGAATGGATGGATGGATGGATGGATGGAGCTGAGCCCAGCTGACTCTGGGTGAATGCAGTGTTCATCCTTGATGGGGAACCAGTCCGTCACAGAACAGTGGGAATGACAGGCAGTCGCTCACTCACACTCGCCCTCCGAGCCATTTGGAGCCATCATTTATCCATCCATCAACACACGCTCACATTTGCACTTACGGGCAACTTAGGGTCACCAGTAGAGACCTGGAGCACGGACTGCGCACAGAGGATGTAAACGCCACACAGAAAGGCATCTGAACCACTACTAATATAAGGATGAAGGCGGGTTGGGTTTTTTTTTTTTTTTTAAGAAATATAAAAGTGACTGTTATCCAGTCTCAGCTTCATCTTAATCTTAAAAACCACATCCGGTGGAGCTAAAAATATGGCAATCTTTAACAGCCAGAAAAATAGCATGGGATAAGCCTCACTTCCTGTACTCTTTGATTCACTGATGTAAAGTAGCAATCAACTTTGTGTCCGTTATAGCACTTTAAACCCCTCAGAATTTATGTAAATGATGCAGTCATGGAAGTTTAATTAAAGCGAATCTCCTTCCTTGATTTGATCTGAGTCATGGAGAAGAAAAGCAGTGATAAAAAGAAATGGCAACAAAGACAAAGTTTAAAGAGACTTAAAAGTGAAGGTATTGTTATATGTGTGTGTGTGTGTGTGTGTGTGTGTGTGTGTGTGTGTGTGTGTGTGTGTGTGTGTGTGTGTGTGTGTGTGTGTGTGTGTGTGTGTGTGCAGGGATCAGGTGGGTAGGGGGCTCGGAGCCAGCGAGCGAAGAGGAGGTCATGGGAAAGAAACAAGCATGAGTGAGCAACACTGAGCCGACAAAATGTCTGGCAGACGATTCATTCCAAGTGCGGTCTGTCTTTAAAGACCCCGGCTAACTCCTTAATCTCACCATTCATCTCCAGAGCCTGCAAAAAGCCTCAGAGAGCCAAAGACAGAATTGATGACTTTGGGACTGTGGGTATCTCACAAATAAGAGCTCCATGGGCAGAGAATAACGCGCACAAGCCGAGAGGGCAGTGAGGAAAAAGCAGGAATTTACACTTTGAATGTGCATATAGTCCTTTTTTTCAATCCAGTATCAGCAGACAGTGTGCAAAGTTAAGATAAGCTTTTGTAGTTCGCAGTATGCAGCTGTGTTCAAAAATAGACAAATGGTTTATTGACAACCAAGGACAAAAACTGCAAAATACAATTGAGTATTTTCAAAGGCTGAAGCGTTGTATTTTCTGTAAGGTGGCATTATTACTATTTACATCAAAATTTCCACTTTCAGAAATTCTGGATGTGTGCAAGCTTTTGCCGAATTAAGCGCTGAGGTCAGTCAGTCTTTATTATCTTTGTTACTATGGCTACCGCAGGGGAGAATTCAGTCATGTCTTTGTTTCTCATGTACTGTACCTGGTGTGTTACTTGTTCCCAGTTTGATGGATGTGCAGACGACTGCTGCTGCCGTATTTCACCCAGTCTGAAGCGCAGGTCATCTCTCAGCTGCTGGACAGGCTCCACGGTGGCCATCCTGAACGACTCCCGGTCTCCCGCAATAAACTGCTCTAAAGTCCCAAAACATACAAGAACACACATATTACGGAAGACAGACTCGAGGTGGTGTGTCGTCGCTCAACATTAGTTTTTTTTTAGTGCTAGTTACCATATTCCGGAAGTGAAAATATGGCAGTGTCTGTTATGCTGTTTGGTCTAATCTGCTTGAGAAAATCACAGAGGTCATCCTCAGCCTTCTCCCTGTTTAAGAAGAAGAAAAGGAATTAATGCTTAATTTAACTGCAAACTTCAAAGTCTTGGGGTAGTTATGGTGTGTGAATGAGTGAATGTGAACTGAATAACTTCGGGTTTGTTAACCAGTAGAAAGCATTATAGGAGTGAAATCAATTTGCCATTTCTTCTCAACTTACTTTTTGAGTGATCTACCAAAGTGTTCACCTGGCTTTGACTGATTATCAGTGGAAACAAGGAAAATGTACCTTTTTTTTCCAAGAGGATAATGGAGTTATGACTTTATTCAGACTTTATTTTCTGATCTATTGGTATTGTTGGAAGAATATAAAATACATCAATACAATATAAATGAATAATAAATACAATTGTTTTCAGAACAAAATCTATTAAGTTTGGATTAATGATGTGTCAATGCAAGCATGTTGAGCACAGAACTAATTTCAACAAGTTCAGGCTGTTCCGAAGCTTAATGTAGAATGATATAGGATTTGCTTCATTAATTCGTGGGTTAGTCTTGAACCTGATCGTGAGGCAGTGATGCTCTGTTCTGACTTGCAGCGGCTCACAGTGGTGACTCCTTCACAATGAGGAGGCTCAATTGGTACATCTTTAATTATGTATCAAGATTTATAGGTTTGCACTGTTACTTGGAATTAAAGCCGAATAGTGTATGGCATGGCAAGAAAGAAAAACTCTACTGAAAATCAAGTAAAAGCATAAGATTAGATTTCTCACAATAAATGCATTTCAGATTTGACAGGCCTGCTCCTGCTATGATTTATTTAGGGGTTGAAGCCACGTCAGTCTCACATTCACTAAACAAACGGACCTCACTGGCGGAGTTTTTCCAGAAGTGTGGCACAGGCTGTGGGCAGGATGTTTTGTAGCTGTGGGCAGCATCACATTACCAGGCATGTGGAAGCAGCGGCGGTAATTGTTTACTTCTCGCTAACTAGCCCAGGGGGTTGACATGAGATATATGCTTGCTTATTTTCCCATTCGACAATGCCGGCTTTTGAATCGCGCCATAATTTAAGTGGATATATGGAGTTGCAAGCGGTGGCACATCTTTATGACCAGGCTCATTACGGAGACTCACGCTTGTGTACATCATTAACCTTGGGTGGCTCAGACACAGTCATTACGCAGCCAAACAAGCTGCACCCCAGAGCGAGTGCTGCCCTTCTCACTTCACGAGGCATGACACTGCTGGGGCCCCCGGTCTCACACTTCTGCCGCGGCTCGCACACAAACCGCTTTCTCCCCATTTAGCACGCATTCTGCTTCTACAAAGCTACAACATCCCACTTTTGTACCGTTTACTACCCTAATTTAATGTCACCACAGTTGATGAATGTGTCCCCCCATTCCTGTATTTTTCCGCTAAGATTTTTTTTTTTTTTTTTTTTTAAACTCTTGTCCAGCCTATTTTTCCACGCAGGTCCCTGTCTGGGTGCAATAAGGCTAAAGTGGAATGGTTGCATGGTGTAATAGCACATTCAGAGAGCTGCAGCAGATAATGACAGGGAGTAATAGGGGGCTCTTACTCAGCCTTTTGGAGCCCAGGGCACTCTCTGCTCCACACCTGTCTGTGTTGCCGCAAAATGGAGCTCTCTTTGGCTGCCTTGGCTGCACAGCGAGCCTTTTCAACCTGCAACACATAGTTTAATGCACAGCAGGAAAAGAAAACCCGTTTTCAGACTACTGCAATTCTCACACGAAAAAGGATAATCTCTTTTGCATACACTTGTCTCATGACAATTATTTCTGCCTACGATTAGCTTTACTAGCTTGACAAACCATCAGAATTATTGTTATTATTATTGTTAATATTATCATCACTTATTCGTATCATTTGGAAAACAGAAGCAGAACTGAAATAAAACGTATAAATTATGTTGCGAAAAAATAAGTGAGCAGTGAATTTTTTTCCACTTTTCAGCAATATTTTGCAAGAAGCATTTGTTCTGGTATTTATTAGGACAGTGAGTGCAAGAGGATCATAAACACACATAATTCAGCTGAAACAGAGTCTCTGTTAAAGCGTGAAAGGAAAAATAAACAGTAGAAAATTAAAATAATCATGCGCAAACATGCATGACGCGCATGCTGCATGTTATTAAGGGAGGAAAGGGAAAGCAGAAGTCTTAATCTGCTCTCATTTGTTTCCCTTCTTCATTGTGGAGCTCGTTTCGTGTGCTCTCGGTGCAGCGGTTCATTGTCTCATATCAGTGTTTTTATACACAGGCCAGTGGCTCAGATAATTGTACAAAGGACAATCTCACATACATCAGCACAATCTATTTCAGATCAGGAGGATCTTCAAAGGGGTTAAGCTTGTTTATTTATGTGGAGTTGGTGTAAAGGATGCTGCTGTCTTTGCAAAAACTAACATAATCTGCTCAAGTATTAACCTCACTGTTATGGCCATTTTATTGTTGTTTAATTCTAAAGCTCTCAGCATGAAGCCTGTGCTACGCTGGAAGTTAAAGGGCCAAAAATGTTATTCCATTCTTCTTTCACGCAGTGCATTAAAGCTAATCTCCATTTAGACTGAATGTCTAATGACTCGGTGAGACTGAACAAACTGTGCCTCAAGCCAAACATTAACTTACATTAACTCATCTCTCGTTTCACTGTGCCAAATGAAACTAATCAATTAATATCCATCCTTATCAGTCCCACAGTAACCAATAAACCAGCTCGCATGCACAAACAAACAGCTTTAAACATATTACTGTGCATGAGAGCCATTTATTGTTATTTACATCATAATGACGAGATGGCACTTATTGCTCCTATCAACTGTGTTGTTATTTTCACCACTCAACAATGGACATATTTATGACAACTTTTATATCTCCTCGTATCGCCCGATCTCATCTCCTAATCCAGCTCTCGCAGATATGAAGTCTGATCCTCATGCTTTTCACATTTCTTATCAGTCAAGCACATTCTTGACAGTGATAAACAAAAATTGTGGCATTTCCAACGCTTGAGGATTTTACAAGCTGAAAATGTAAAAAAAAAAAAAAAAAAAAAAAAGGAAAGAAAAAAAGGATGAAGAAAAGGATCAATCTTTATCAAATGTCTAAATTGCCTGGACTGCAGACCCTGGGTTAACAATCAAAAAGGCATTTTTCTAACAATAAGTTATGATGGTGAAATACGTTAAAAAAGAAACACCTCTGGAAATCCTGTTTATGTCAACATCTCTCACAGTGTTACAGTGCACCATGTTTATTATACAGAATTTCGCAACCAGAAATGGACCTTTTTAAATGCAACACTGTGAACTGTAGGAAAACAATAAATGTGGCTATTAAAACATGTGTTCTTAAGTTCACTCCCTCCTCCCCTCCTCCTAGTGTCCCAAACTGAAATCCCACACATTCATGTCAATCTTCAATCTTGGTTTTGAATCCCTTTGCCTAAATCACTGCCTCAATGTGCTGAGGCATTGATGCAATCAGCCTGTGGCATTGCCTGAGAGTTATGGAAGCCCAGATTTCCTTGATGCTTGCTGTCAGATCTTCTTGGTTTTTGGGTCTGGTGGCCCTTATTTTCCTCTTGATTCTCCACAGATCCTCCACAGATTCTCAATGGGGTTCAGTGGGAAATGTGCATCTCCATCCTCAGCAGAGGGAATCATGCAGTCCTCTAAACATTCTGGTAGACTGTTGTGGTGACCTTGGATATTAAAGCAGAGTTTACCAACACCTGCACTGGACATTGCACCTCAAATCATGACTGACTGTGAATATTTCACATTGGCCTGCAAGCAGCTTGGGTTCTGTTCTTCACCTGTCTTCCTCCAAACCGTTGGATCTGATTCCTGAATGAAAGACACACTTTACTTTGATGGGAAAAGACGACCTTGGACCGCTGGCCAACAGCCCAGCCCTTCTTCTTCTTGGCCCAGCTGAGATGCTTCCTACGTTGGCTTAGATTCAGAAGTGGCTTGACCCGAGGAACCCGACAGTTGTAGTCCATCTCCTGAATCGTTTCTGAAGCTGTGACTCCCGCCTCATTCCACTTCTTCTGGATCTCTGCCAGATTCTTGAATCTTCTCTGTTTGACAATTCGCTGAAGCCCCCATAGGTCATCTCTTTTGCTGGTGCATCTTTTCCTGCCACAGTTTGGCCTTCCACTAGACTTTCCATTGATATGCTTGGACACAGCCAGCCTCCTAAGCTATGAACTTCTGTGGATTACCCACCCTATGGAGGGTATCAGTGATGGTCTTCTGGCCAGTTGTCCAGTCTGCAGTCTTCCCATATTAAACCAAACTGAAGCAATTTAATGACACCTGGGGAAACCCGTGCAGATGCTTTAACTTTAGGAGATGGTTAATGCGTGACAATCAGTTTAAAACATTCATACATACAGTATCTAATTTTTTGAATTCCTGTTTTCGTGGCTTTTACAAGCTGAAAGCCCAAATTATGTAAACGTAAACAAAGCAATACTTGAAATCATTTCAATTGTGGGCCCTGAATCTATGATCTATGATAGTTGAACTTTCTGAATGGAATTATAGAAATAAATAAAGTTTTCCATGATATTCAAAGTCTTATGTAACAGCCCATTTTGTAGTTGGTGTTCTTCACCCCTTTCAAGTATGTTTTCATTTACTGTACTGCAGTGGCTCTGTTTTGAAAATAAATGTGTTCAACTTGATCCTTGATTGATTTGAACTGTAACATGTTTTTATAACAAATGTGAATGCCGCAGCTTGGATGTGTATTGGCGTTCACCAGCACTTAATAAAAAATAGTTAAGATGCCACACTCTCACAAAAAATACATTTAGTTGGGACTGAATGTGACAGGAAAAATCAGACAGATTTCTGACTTTGACAAAAAAAATCCAATTCTCAGTGTGATTTCGATGTCCATTGTTAGAGAAACTAGAGAAAAATATATCAAGTCATACCAGAATCTGAAGCCAGACTCTGCTGACAAATGACTTTAATTCTCCGACAGTGACCCGGGTATAAATTATTCGCTTTTAAACTTCTTCTGAACCTGATCCAGCTCTGAATTAAGTGAATCGATATATTGCCTGTCTGCTACTGCTTGTTATGGTGTAAATGTGCCAGTCTTTGTCATTGTATACAATAGAATATTACCTATGTGTACCAAAACAATGGTTATACTGGGGCCCACTGCTATCAGATTTCAGCTTTTTGATAAGACAGATGACTATAAAAATGTCTACTCTCATTTTATCTATAGCAACTTGCAACTTTTAATGCCTTTCTATGTTGAATAAAAAAGCTTTCGAAAGAGTTTTATTTTGTGTGACTCAGAATAAGCAGGGGTAGCCAACGTCCTCTGGTCTGCACAGACTTATGGGTAGCCTGCATTGCATGTTATGAAAAAACTGGCTTGTACAAACAATATTTTGATTCAGGAGGCTTATGGTGAGTAGCCTTTGGAATTACATGGAATACCTGAAATAGCTCTCAGAATCAAAACAGCTGGTGACCATTGCTCTAAAGGAAGACAGTAAAATACATAAAACAATGAAGACTAATTTTGCTGATGTAGTTCTGCTCAATCTGGCAAAGAAAACATGATCAGATTGAAGGTAGGTTAACAAATTTCACAAACAAGGACAAACGCCCAAGCATAAATCTCTTCCTTTTTTTTTTGTTTTTAGAAAGCTGTAGCAAAGACAACTTCATACCTTTTATTACATTATGATTTGGATGCATATGGTTGTCATTTCTTTTACTGATTTCACTATTTTCTTATTAAAGCCATGGTCCACAACATCAGAGCAACATTAAAACACAGTTACATTTACAGATTTTGTGGCAGTATTGTGTTCATATACCAGCTCCCTGATGACAGCAAAGAAACCAAATACATTGATTTTTTTTCCTCAATTTTGCAATTTTCACACAGAATTCTCCAGCGTATTGTTTGGGTGAATTTACAAACTGGAACTTCCTCTGAGAAAGCACAAATGACACAATACTTATACTCAGGTCATGCTTTTTGACCCACATCTTACGTCACCGACTGGAGATGTTAAAAAAAAGGCATGTCTTTTAGCAGAGCAACCAAATGTGAACATAGCCCCTGCCTTATCTAAATTATACAGAAAGCAGGGCTCAGAGGAGCCATGGGCTAGCATAAAGACGCTATGAGACTACTGACACAGTTCACCATTTAAAACAAGGCAGGTCTAACAGCTTAATCTCTGCTGCCCCCAAGCATTAACTTTTTGCTCTGCTCGCAGTCATATGACTCTGAACTTCAAACAGTTTTATGGAAAAACCACAGGCAGCCAAATGAATATTCATGTTAATTCTAGTCTGTGTGGCAGTGATATTGCCGCTCTTTTTTATGCTGCTGGATGAACTACAAACGTTATGCAACGCTCATTTTATGTGGAGTAAAATCCTGTTTCAGTGTATGGTGTGGATGAAAGCGGTACCAAAAGGTAGACAAACAGAAATAAATTGCACAATTTACTACTATTGAAGACATGCTGTTTTATCACCCCTCAGTTCACACTGTTCCTGTGGCGGCTAATGAGTACTGTTTTTATGCTTTCTTCTTTCTTTTGCTGCAGAATTCCTGTTTTATCAAATGGATCAAGAGCTGATTCAACAATAGCATTGCTTTTTTAGGAGCGCTCATGATACTGATGACTAAAATTTACCTTTTCTCCAATTATATCAGACTCCAGGCGCTTGGCTTCAATAACGGCCTGCAGTTTTTCATATTCAGCTGGTTTGTACCGGGAGCTCCCAAGACCATTTTTCATTCGTACCGTCAGCTTTCCTGCAAGGAAGAAAGCAAATGATTGATTGTAGGATCAATGGAATCATTGAAAATCTATTCAAATGCCTGAAGTAAAGTATTTTAACTGACCTCACCACATTAAAAAAGGAGGGAAGTGCAATAGAGAAATGGCACCATTGGAGTGCTAATGGATATATCTAATTTTTGCACAGGATAAGGGGATTGCAGGGAGTCAACTAACTGTGTCAGACTTTTTTTTAAAGGTTCAGCTGTGATTCAAAGAAGCAACTGAACAAACAAGAAATTCTGCCAGTGACAAAACTTCAAAGACTTGACAGCACCTAAAGAAATCAACATGGGGACTACTGGTGGCTCCAGGTCATATCTGTTTAACAGATCAGGGTCCATGCTATAACCCAATGTGATTAGTGCTATTTTTTTTACCTACTTACCCATATCATCTGTTCTGGAGCTTGTGATGAACATTTGTAGTTTTCTTCATAAAAAAAAAAAAAAGTGCACTGGAATACCTTACGGCCCGAACGCACTGGACGCGGAAGCGCCGCGCGCGGTAGCGCCGCGCACGGCGCTTCTGATCGCCTCCCATGTTAACCTATCTGACCGGCCGCACCGAACGCGCAGTGGAGCGCCGCGCGCGCCGCGGCTCGCGCTCTGCAGCGCGCCCGCTCCGCTTCGTTCTATTTTTCACGCGAGCCGCGAGCGCAGGGAGCGCCATATATCAAGCTGGATCAAGCAGATCGGACCAAACAGGAAGTCGGAAACAGAAAAGGCAAGAGAATCCGGTCAATTTTCAAAATATATCAAATTAAATAACGATTAGTTACGGACGGTGTTGCTCGTCCGTCTATAATTTGTCACTTGGGTCTAATCACAAGAGAGATGGACACACAAACAGACATACGCACGTACGCACCCAAACACACACACACACACACACACACACACACACACACACACACACACACACACACACACACACACACACACACACAGCGACAGACATTCTCGTGATGCAGAAAAAAAGAGGACAGGAGGAGAAAAAGTCTCTCTACAGGTCACCAAACCACACACATCCATACTGGCAGAGCGAGACAGAGGGAACAGGGAACAAACGTGAAAACCGAGAGCTGACGGAGCGAGCCGAGTGCAGCCGATGTGTGACCAGCGCAGAGAGCGCAGGCGCCTCCAGTGCGAACAGCCAAGCGCCGGCGCGGAGACGCGCGCGGCGCGCGCGGCGCCTCCGCTACGCTTCCGCGTCCAGTGCGTTCCCGGCGTTAGAAAGATAGGAATTGATCATTGACATGTGGCATACGTAGAGGTTGAGCAAACTAAAAAAAACACACACACACTTTGCCTGCACAGATCAATGGGTCCAGGGAGACACAAGCCAGAAAGCAAAAAAGCCCATCAAAAGCCAAACTTTGCTCCATCAAGGTCTGGATGACATTGTTAAGAAATATCAGCGGACTCTTACAAGTTTTAGAGCTTGGGAGGGGACAGATGGTGCACCCAGTGTGAGATAGTATGCTGCTGGAATATCTCTGTGTCTTTGTTTTGGATTAAGCTTGGAAAAATTCTGACTTCGCGGGATATGTGTTAGTTGAGATGTACAGAGTGTGAAAGGCTGGTGTGACGCTTGCAGGGATGGATCTAAGAGTGTAAGGGACACTAATGCTCTCGGGACCCATTGAAAAGTGATATTGTACGTTTATTGTTTCCAGCACATATGAATGTTTTCCTTACAAAATAATTTTAAAATAAGAGTGAGTCGTACATGTACAAGGAACTGCACTACATCGGCCAACAATTTTCACAGAATGAGTGTCCATAACCATTACTACATGATAATATTTTACTATAGTGTAAATTACTCAACTCACTTTTATTCCTTTAGATCTGTTTTTAGGGCACACAAAGCATTGCAAATTAATCATGGACTCACAACATGGAAGGCTTTCACGCACGCACACACACACACACACACACACACACACACACAAATCATGGCTTCACATTTGGAAAAGCAGTTTTGAAGAAGGATGGATGGTGTATAGATGGATGGATGCTTGCAGTATAGTTCAGTAGCATTTTGGGTATACATGTAGAAAAAGCAATGAGCTTTAGAGGACCAGGAAGTTGTCATTTTTTCTTAAGCTCTGGCTCATTTCTGAGACAGTTTCAATAATTTGACACAGTTGATAATTCATAGCACACTTTGTTAAATATTAGAAGAAACAACACATTGTCTGAGTGATAGGCAAGACCTTGGTATTGTTTTTTGCTGTTAGTTGGTATACATGTCATTTTTGTGGCAAAGTTCCTGTTCATTTTCTGTGATTATCCATCCATCCCCTTTATTGCTCAACCATCTGCAGTGTGTTGAAGCCCAGTTACTCTCCATGCTAACATTCACATTGATTCAGAAAATGAGTCTGAGTGATTAGCCAGAAACTCTCTAAATCCCAGTTAGATATGGGAGACATGAAACTGTATTTTTAAAACAAACGTAACACACACGCGCCTCGAAAACTATACTTTATAATATTGGAAACCACCTAGCTTACCTTGTGATGTCCTCTCTGCTCACAGTGTATGGGTTGACAAAATTGGTAACCAGGGTAACTATACCGGCCCTCCCATTGGTTGATTCAACAGCGCGTCCCCCGTTTGAAACGCCCACTCCCGGAGTCTCGACCAATCACAAGTGCGCATCGGTTTCCCACATTCCCGCTGACGTCATGCACGCTCTCCTCGCTGGGACTGCCTGGTGGAAGCAGGAGCAGCGGAGGGCTCGTCTTCTTCTCCCCCGCTATGGACGCGACTTTCATTCTTCCACATGCATGGGACTAAACGACGGGACTTTACACATGAAGTTACTCCCGATGTAGATCCGAGCCGCAGCTCAAGCCCTCGAGACAACAGTCCTCCTCAGGTAATTAAGTGTTTTTTGGGTGCTTTGTTTCACAAATGATCAGGGAAAGGGGGGAAAAAACGCAGAGGAAAAAAAACGCAAGCATCTGCGCGCAGAGGCAGGAGGTTATGGACTGTTACTCCAACTCAAAAAGTCCGGGAATTCACCGTGATAAAAGGAGGTGGGGGCTTTCAATAGGTGTGCGGCGCAAGTCAAGCTTATTCGGGCTTCTTCGCAGTGGGGAAGAATCTAATGCTTCTCTAATCTTGTTCTTGTGACCGATCCGTGGCGAACGGCGCACACCTTTGAGAGACCTTCAGCGCGCACGGTTTGATGCCTTGCAGAGCCGCTGGGATGAAAACTTGGCTGGATTACATAGAAACTGTACCGGGCTCAGTTTTCTCTCTGTAAAAAAAAAATAAAAAATAAAACTCATCTTTTTTTCCCTCCTATACTGGTAATGTCCTTGAAAACATGAAGTGGTGAAGGAAAAGGCAGGTGAGCTGAGTGTGTGTGTGTGTGAGTGTGTGTGTGTGTTTGGGTGGGGGGGTTGTCAGGAATGCGAGGTCGCCCGGGGGCGGAGATCCAAACTCTGTGCTCCCTGAAGATTGCTTTACCTTTCCCCCCCCCCCGGGGTCACTCTCCACTGTGGAATCGCGGCATATTCAATGATCCTAATCTGCATTTTAATTAGCGGCGCTCCTTTAAAAGGAAACCGTGACTCTGGCATCTTCGGGCTGCACTGTGAAATATCAAGCTCCCCTTTAGGACAGGATGGCTTCACCTTTGTTGCTTCACTGGCTTTGCTTAATAGTCACATTACCTTGAGATGCACGTTGTTGGATTTATTGCAGGGATCGTAAATGCCAATATTTTCCGAGTCATTTGGTCGATTGCCGATGCGATTTATGCACACATTTTTTTTGAGGAAGTTAAGGTCTCCCCTGCAGTGAAATTGGCATCATCATGGCTACTGTTATCTCACACATAAAATATGAAGTGTGCAATTCACTCTGCAAAATAGTGAAAGAAATCAGCCTGGATCGTGTAAAGCATGGGATATTTCATTTTGACATATTCTTACAGACAAAAAGATGTATGCCTGCTCAAAACAATAGAGAGTGATGCTGTTACTCGTCAAGATAAATGCATTTTGACTGAATTATAACACTATACTTCACAATGTCACATTTATAGTGATGTTGCTTTGGGGCCTGTGCTGATATCCCATCTGAAGGCTGATGTTTGGTTATACCATTACTAGTTTGAAGAATGTCCCTCTGGGATTAATAAAGCCTTTCTATTCTGTTCTATTCTATTAAACATGATCTGACCTTAAGCATTGCTTTGTAATATTCTCCCAACTATCAGGTGATCCCAAACCCCGTAGCACTTTCTAAAGTTTGACCGTCTGAGACGAGACATTTGTCCTATTATCTTGTCATAATGCTGTCTGTCAGGGACCATGACAATATGAGACAATTGATTTGAAATTCCTATTAATGAATGAGTCTCACATGCAACATAAAGGCCTTTGCTCAGCTTTCTGCTCTTCTAATAACCCTGCGCTTGTCTGTATAAACTGCCCCTAAAATCCCACTGTGAGGAATGTCATTCCAAGGGGAACTGGGTATTTGCTTTTTTAATCCCTTTGTGCCATGCTTAAGTCCTGATAAAAACCAAAGCAGTGAAAACTAAAAAAGCTGAAGAAGCACTTATTAATTTTCTCATGATGAGTATTCACGAAAGGTCAAGTTTCGCACTCCTCTCGTCACACGCAAGCTGCTCGGAGCGGCGCTTCTGGCTGTTTGCCACGCAGGTGTGGAAAGGTTATCTGCCTGCGCGCACCATTGTGGCCGTAGTGCAAATTAATTCTATCTCGGCCAATTAATATTGGATGTGCATGTGGCAAATAATATCATGCAGTCTCTTGCACTCGTTCACTGTCTCATGCATGCATGCATGCAGACAGTCGAGAGGAATCTCGGGGCTGCTCTCCTCGTGATTCGCATTAGCTCAGGACACACACACACACACACACACAGACACACACACACACACTCACATACAGACAGAGCCACTCAGTTGAGAAGCGATGGTTGTGGTTTACCCTGAAACTGAGACAACATTGGGATTCTAAGCTGGAGAAACTCCACCTCCTGTTTTTTTTTTTTTTTTTTGTGCTTGTAAGCAGAGGCACTGTGTTGAGCATACGGAGAGAGAGGCAGGTCAGACAAGCAGCCAGATAGATTCCCGTTTCATTTGTCTTGCACTTGGCTATTTATCTGTCCTGCTGTGGTAAATTTCAATGCACGTTTATTAAACCTTGTTGATTTCTTGTGCATTCTTAATTTTTTTTTTCTAAAACTGCTGCAAGAACCAAAAAACTATGCAAAAACTTGCATGTATGTTTGATCCAGCCTTCACGGTGAGTTGTTTTTAATGGGAACTGACAACAGTTGAATAGCTAAGTGTTCCCTGGCAGGGCTGTGCTTCTTGCCCGACACCAGACCTTAATCCTTCACCCCCATGTTGCTTGTCAGATTTGCCTTTTTCTGCTACATTACAAAAGTGTCTGCCCCACCGCTCCTTTCACTTCAAGAATGGAAAACTATTCTGGCCCCATGGCCTGCATGCCTGAGAACAAAATAGTTATTTTTCTTGCATTTAAAGTACTAGCGTATAAACCCTCTGCTCCAGCCAGTCAAGCGAAGGTCAGCATTCGTTCAGTTCAATCAGCTGAGTGCTCCGGGAGTGAAGTTTGGTCTTAATGACAGTTGTGTTTTACATGCGCTGTTACCGACACTGAAATGAGGCTTATTTTATATGGGTATCTGTTCGATGTAATGATTTTAAAGACACAAAACGCAGTGGCAAATGTCCCAGTCACGTTTAGAGAACAGAAGCAGTGTTTGATTGTTGGTCTTTCCTAAAAGACGCGCCACTGGGAGAGTTTGTGTGATGGAGACTTGTTCAAAAGTGTGAGTGGTGTTCGGCGGCTTTTCTTTTTTGTTTCCTGTGAAGTTGTCTTAGCTACTGTGATGTAGCGCCAGTGTGGGATGATAATAATAGTTCATGGTAGCTGTAGCAATCAGCCAAAGAAAAGCTTTTATTCCGTTGGCATATGATTTCTTTTTTTCATCAAATCCGCCTGACATCGCGTCCTTCTATCCTACAGTTTGGGCTTTCTTTCTCTCTCCTGCTTGCCTTGAGAACAAACTGCAACCAGTCAAAGAGGGAATTTCCAGTGTGTAGTTGTTTTGTCCTTATTTTAAGACAAAAAAAAATCATTCAGAAATTTTATATGGGAAGATTCTGCACTGCAATATGCTGCTAATTCCTATGTCAGCATTCCTTCCAATCAAATTCATAAAAAAAAGAAGCACCAATTAAAGAGCTATAACTCTTCTGATGTTGCATTCAGTCTCACATTGGCATGTGTGGATAAGCTGTGACATGTGCAGCTGCTTGCTGATTGTTGATCTAACTGGATATGCAGATAGAAAGAAGCCCAGATTTCATGCCGAGGGTTGGATCCCGGACAGCTAAAGATAATACAGGACACAAAGCATGTCAGCGCTTTTCGAGATTAGGCGCACAATAGAATTCTGTCCAGTAAAACAGCTCTCCATAGGCCCCGGCATGCTGAGTCTGAAAGACGGCCCCTCATCAGCGTCTGTGTGGACCGCGGCAGCGATGTGGCGGGGGCTCTGGGACAGTACCCCAGTCTTTCTGCAAGCTCATTTCTAAAACAATCTCACTCATCCAATCCTATCTGGCTGCAGAGTTGCCTCAACTGGGCACATAATACCTTGTTGAATATTTCAAAGTGCTCGACACATTATCACCCCAGGCAAACGCGATCTCTTTAGCAGTGGTACAGGGGGCTGTGACACAGGAGTTAATGCCAGTGAAGTGCATGGTGCTGGGATAACAGGAGATTATGTGCTTGTTTAGTTTTTTTTTTTTGCCCCATGACAGTCTGCTGGGAGTAATTTATCACGTTAAAGACCTTCACTTCAAATCAGATGCTTTAAAGAAACAATAGGAGAATATGTCTTCCAGAGATTTCAGTTTCCAAGTTTTATTTTTTCTTGTCATCTGAGAAATATTTTAAAAGTGTCACAGAAAAAGTCTGTAAATGAGAGGGAGTATGAGCCCCTCTCACATTGCTCTCCCCAGCCACCGCAAATACTTTGTCTTACATTGAGGAATTTCTAGCTGAATACTAGATTCCCTAATTTTATTCATTCATGAATCTGCTGGGATCCATTGGAAATACAAAACATAACTCCTTTTGTACTAGTGAGGTGTTGTTATAAATGTTGCATACAGTCTACTGTCATCACCGTGGCACTGAATTTTGCATCAAAGCTCTTTTTTTTTATGTCTTGCAAACACAAACACGTGCCTTGGTAAAGCAATTACTTCCTCTCCAGGTATCTGTCGTGCTGCTGCACCCCCTGAAGCAGCTTGATGCCCCCTCACACTTTAAAAGCCACTGCTTTTACACTGCTGTTTATTCACAAGGACAATCTATCACACTGTTCCTGCATTAACTGGAACCAGCAAAGAGTGATTTTTTTGATAACTTACTTGATTCACTCTTTTCCAATGGACTAATCCTTAAATTTGCTTTTTTGTTTTTTCGTTTGAGTAATAAAGCTTCCAACATAAACCTCAGCTGTCTGACACTCTGTTTAGACCCTTTTTAAAGCTAAAATTGCTTGTTTGTGGGATCAAGTGTCGACCCAAAGTGGTATGCGAGTGCTCTTGGTGGCTGTATTTAGTCAGAAGATGAAGGCATCTCCCCCCGGTGTCATTCTCCTGCCTGCAAGGCTTCGGGTTGTTCCCAGACCGCCAGTGAAATTTAAACAATCTGCAGGATTTATCCACCTCACCTGTTTCCATAAAAGATTCACTTCTTAAATGTCAAGGCATTTAGAACACTGCAACAAAGTGAAATTACCTCCAGAAAGGAAAGAGGAGTTGTTGACATTGGATATGAACAAGTAAATACAGTTCAAGCATATGACATTTAAAATGACATTTTATAGATCCCCAGATTTTGCGTCTGGTTGTGGAGTTGAGAGGCAGACGCCGCCTGTGTGATATCAAAGCTTCGCTCGCTATCTTTCCCTCCTCCGTCAGAGGAACCTGATACAGTGACAACATCAAAGTGGACTAAGTTGTCGCCTTAAGGCAGAGGTGCACACATCGAGACGCACGGAACCAGCGAGACGCTGCTCTTTAGGACGTCCTTTCCAACGCCGCACACGTCTCACTTTTGCCATGAAGCAAAGGAAATATCTGGGAACATGTTTGATATGTATGAAGTGCCGCCACTTTTAGCAGAGAATCTCTGACTTCTGTGTTGCCGGCTTACAACCGCATCCAACCCATTAAAGGGCTCATTCTGCTCTCGACAAGAACTGCTTTTCTGGCATCTGAAGTGCACTTTTCTCTGCATGCGCCAGTAACCCCGAACAATGCCAAGATCTTTTTATTTTTGGATCGACGCGCGCTCCCAGGTGCACTCGCATTATTCCACACTTTTTTTTTTTTTTTTTTTTTTTTTGTGTTGCTCACATAAACCCCAAACTGTCTCGGGTTGAGGGACGTCGCTTACACCGGAGGTGCATATTTTTTTTGTTGCTGTTAATCCGAGGACAAGCGATGACGTGTTGCTGTGTCACACGGCGAGGATGAGAAAAGACTCGCGGGAGTGAGTCTGTTTCACACGATGAACCCGCTCCTGCGGGTCTGTAACACCCAGAGGATATAAATTGCAGGCAGAGCCTGGAATGAAACCATGCATACTGCTACAGGAGTGCAAAGTCATACACCTCCTTCATGAATCACCACCGAGTCGAACTAAAGGGGGAATTTATTTTGTCAACATGTGGAGAGTGATTTATTTTTTCAATTAAATCCTCCTTTAATGGTGAATCCATATAGTGGCACCTAATACAAACACTGCATTCGTATCGGAGCGGCTTCTCCTGTTTACCTGTTTTTGTCGGGCTCGTTAAAAGGATCCCGTACGTTTCCTATTCACGAAATAACTTCAAGGACATTGGAATGTGTAGTCTGATGAACTCTGCTGCTGCTTTCAAATGCCAGCTGATGCAGTTTTGATTCGGTGCATTTATTTTGTTCTGTTTCTGTGAATCTCGCTTCTGATCACGTCCTGACTCTTTGTCTGCATGCAGCAGTTTTAAACATTTCAAGCAACTTTGTCATTCTTTTCTTTTTTTGAAGGCTGACACAGCTTGACTGTCAATTCTTCTTTTTTGGTCATTCTTTTCATCAAGATGTATGGCATCGTTTATTTAATTCAATCTGATTTTAATGGAGATCATTTTATCTGCCATCAGTGCAAATTAACTCCATTCTTTTTTCAATACAAAGTGCGAGTTCATAGCAATGAACTTCTGTTTTAATAAAAAAGATCACTGAAAAGTAGTCAATGAAATATTAATTTGAGGTATTACCGCTACTTTATGTTATGTTGCCTTTGATTTTCATTTAGTCCCTCCGGCTTTTTACTGCAACACAATTTTCAATATCTATTAAGATCATAGCTTTTTGTCTTTCCCTGTGACTTATTTACAGTAGCCTGCCATCTCCATTCACATTTCACAGCCTACTGCGGAAAAATGTCCATCTGCAACAAGAAGCCAACCCTTCAACAAATCAAAAGATCACTTTTCAACTGTCAGGCATGGTGGAAAATACCATGTCGGAGTCTGCGTCGCTTCAAAATGAACTGTTACTTTTGGGGGCCTTCCAGCTTGAGCACTTTAACGAACAAAATTGTTTCTGCTGCAAAAATATGTTCATGTAATGTGAGATTTCTCCATATGCAGTGATTTGAGGTCACAGCTTTGAGAAAATGGTGGGAAAAGTGGAGACTGAAAATGTAACCGCCTGTCAAAGACAACCAAATTTACACGTGTTCCCTATTTGACTTTCGATACTTGAGTGATTACAGACATTGTTGGCGCCATATGATTTGTATTAATTTAGTCAGGCACAAATAAAACTTATTTTTCATGTGTGTCTGCTTTTATTTTTTAGCACTTTTGATATGCAATGACTGCAACAGTAGAAATGATAAGTTTTAGTGCTGATAGGAAAGTGCAGAGCCAGAATTATGTATAAACATACTGTACTTGCCACTTTTTGGGTCTTCCTTTCCTGTCCCATCAGCAGCCCGGATTATGGATGCAAGGCAGGATGGATCCACAGTTCATGTTATCAGTGTGGTACTTTGGCCCAGAAACCAGTCGCTCTCCAGATATTGTCTCCCTTTTCTGACATTCTGAACCCTAGAAATGATTGTGCATGAAAATCCCGTTAGATCTGTAGTTTCTGAAATACTCAGACCAGCCCTTCTGGCACCGACAGCCACGCCACTTTCAAATTCTCTTCAATCACAATTTTCGTGATTGCTCATGCCCGTTTGGACGTTCAGTCGCTCATCTCGACCATGTCTACACGCTGTGCATTGATTTGCTCACATGCAATTACCTGATTAACTATTTATATTATCGAGTAGTTGTACAGCGTGGGCACAATCTGCACATATGAACAAAAAGGATGTAGCTTCTTCATTTAAAGGGGGTTTTTACTTCATGACTATTTCTTTGGCTTTTCTTTAGAAGTCATGTTGTGCAGATATCAGCTGCTGCTCTTAAATTTGAATGGATCGCAGCAGCGTGTTGTTCCGTGACCCCTCAGTCCACTGTGGAGCTCGGGGCATCGAACAGCAACTGTCAATGCAAATCAAGTCATCAAAGACATAGCCTCAGACCCATTGACAGAGTGTATAGACCTCAGACCTCCCAGCGTCCGCCCTGCTTTTTAACACATCGCGTAAACAGGAGTTTATTTAGCTGCATTTGTTCGTTCGATTTCCTCAAAGTTGAGAAGTTATACTGACAGCACACTGTGTTACGATGTTTTATCATTATAATCCTAAACCGTTTCTACATGAGCTACTTCAGACCAGAGCAGTTCTGTTGCACAGGAGTCTGGATCAAAGAATGATCATCTTTCAAGCTCAAAAAGGAAAAGGTTATATGAGGATTTCCAGTAAACATTGCTGGCCACTGTAAGTGGGAACAATTTTCTGCTCATAATTACCAAATACCATTAAGGAAGGCGTTGAAAAATATCTTGAGAGTCCCTTAATGGTCATGTTTGGTTTCCTCAGCCGATCCAGCCTCTCTCTTCCAGAAAGTTGTTATTATGAGCTGATTTTTCCACATGCAAGCAAAGGAGCTTCGGTGGTTGCTGGCTGTGAACTTTCTGGGTCATCTGCAGGTGTTTGGCTTAGTTTATGGGGTTTTTGGCAGGCAGCCATTAGGGGGGCCGGATAATCGTATCATAATAATGATACGAGCAACAAAGCATTGCACGTTGTCTGTTTGGAGGAAACTCAGTGATGTTCTGTCTTACTGTGTTTTGATTGTAGTATTTTAACCTGTGGGGCTCAAGCTATTTATGTGTAGAGTTACTGTGTATCATTAAATGGTCTCGGATCCATGACTCCATCTGTAGGCATGAACAGAAAGCTATAATTTCTCACATAGTAATTTATCCTAATAATCAGTGAATCATGTCAGAGTAAGGTGCTTGTATGACAGTAAATGCAGAAGCTGTCTTGAATGTACAAAAGTCTTCATTATTAAGGTTTGCATTTTTTGTGAAGGGTAGTTTATTCTTGCTTTGAGTAGCATCAATAGAAAGTGCCAAATAAGCTCATGTGTTCACCTCTGAGATACGGCGTATTGTGAGAGCCAGGACGATGCCTGGAGGAGCGCCATGCTGCGTTTCCCTTTAATTCAGCCCTGTTGAGATGTTGTTGGTGTCTCTTGTCAGACCCGTCCTGCAGGACCTCGCATGACGGTGGCCATTTGAATTGACTTCCAACAGGATATCAGACGGTTATCCCACACAGCTGGAGGAAAAAAAAACTCCCTGCACCGGAGTTAATATGATGTGCGGTTTATCTGTGAAATGAGGTTTTATAATGAACACCCCCACGACTTGATCATATCCGAAGTCGCATGTGTTTCTGTCTGTTGCGCAAAGAATTTGCATTTTTGTATTAACTTCTTTGCAGATGTGCGCAGCGTCACTCTGTAATTCCTGCCGTAGCTGTTGAGTTTACATTGTAATTGCATGCAAAAAAAAAAAGGCATCAGAGTGTTAAATGTATTTGTCTAACAATGTGTGACAGGATGCATCATGTCTGTCAAGCATAAATTCTGATTCTATTTAAGGGATTTGCATGCAATCACTGTAATTTATGCCCCATCCTGTCACAACATATTACTGCTGGTGACATGTTGAAAACAGCTGATGAGGCTTCAGCTGAGCCTCTCAGCTCCTCATTAGTTGAGGTATTGTTGTGAGGAAATGATTTTGAAGGTGAATGATCACTGTGGGGTTGTATCCACAGGAATTCAGTATTGTGTTGTTTTTCTTTTCTTTTTTTTTTTTTGTTGTTGCTGCTGCACTGTGCAAACATGGATTATTTGTCTGTGCAGCCATCTTTCAAATATCCTTTATAAGCAAACAAATCTTGCGAGATAAAGTGGAGCTGTGGGTTTCTGCATATTGTGCATGGCGTTAGTCTGTGTGTGTTTCCTAATGCACACACTCTAGATTGCCTTGTGCTTCTTGTCTCCGCCGTGAGGTGGGCCCTGCCCTGTGGACGCTCGTGCTCGCATTAGGCCTTGGGTTATTGCAACATTTGTCTGGGGTGAGGTCCAACGTGTGAGGCAGGGATGGGTGCAGCTCCGGAAGGATTTCCTTTTTGTGTTCTACCTTTCGGGACGAGGTGGAGGTGATGCTGTCCGACTGTCCTCGCTCCACACGTCTCTCCTGATTAATCTACACCTTCGTTTCATCTCCTAACAGAAGAACAGGTATGTGTTTATGTCGGAGATTGCATCTCTCTTTTAAACTTGGGTAATTATTAACAGGACGACTGTGAGTTCAAGCGAGACTTTCTGCTCCAGAAAGGAGACATTCCTTTGCTTTTGGGTGTGTCGATATGAGTAAAGCATTTTCAGCTGTTGAGAGCAACAGAAAGCAGAAAAAAAAATCCAGGGAACTAATAATAACTTTTTGTGTTTTCATTCTGGAATGCAATGAGATTTCCAGATCGTCTTCACAGATGTCTCCGATGTCTCTCACACTAATGAGGAGTTGTATTATTTCGATGCTTGGACGTGAATGACACCCCCGGTTTGTAAAGGGCCATGTGTGTGTTTGTATTGCTTGATTTGTTACATCAGCTCGCAGCAATCAGTCTGCCGGGGCTTCCATCAGCACTTCTCAACCATGTCATTAGTCTAATAGCGGCACAGTGGTGGACCGTTGAAAAAAATTGCATCCAAATACACTGACTTGCCTGCAGACATATTGCGGTGATGGGGAAGGTTTTGTGAACTGATGCAAAGCTGATTTTGCACCTTTGTGTCGGCCTTTAGCTGCTGATGTAGGGCATCGCTGGGAACGAGGCGGTTCTGGTGACTTTCGCGCCGCCAAAATTGTTGGCTTTATCAGGAAAGTCAGTACACTGTTTTTGAAAGAGGCAATTAAGTGTCGTGGGTCTTCGGGGACGATCTGGTCGCTGCTGAGAGATTAGTTATGGGACTGTATTTCCCCCCACTAAGCTTTCACATGCTACATAATGCTTCTAGGTCAGTCTAGATAAGTTGGAAGCAATCATGTGTCACACAAGCATGAGAGCATGTGGGGCCTTTTTTTTTTGAGATACACCAGATTATTTTGGTTTCTTGTAGGAAGCCACAGCCAGGTTTTAAATTAGATATGCTCCACCATTGGTTTTCACATCTTGAGCCTGAATATGCAGTAGATTTAAAAGGATATTAAATTAGACGCAGGCGATTTCATTTTTGCAGGAAGGATCCCTCATCAGCTATCAGTCTCTGAATCTTGGGTGAGACTTTTTTGTCTAGAACGTTATTGTGTCTGCAGAAACATAATCCCCGTGTCTGAAATGAGAATCTGCTTCTTCCTCTACAGGTGGACTGGAGAAATCTGTCTTCTTACCTGCATGAAAAATGCACACAGACACAAAACTGAAGTTCTGACAGATTTGAGTTTTTGCCACAAATTCTTCTCTTTAAAACAACTGAAATGCCAAGTAAAAATGGAAATGAAACTAGTCATTATTAAAATAAACACTCAATACTGACACTGACAACAATATCTGATGAAACCCAATCTTGTCTCCAGAAGAAATATCCAAAATAATTCAGCGAGCGGTTCTGTTCGAGCCATGGATTTTCCAGTCACTTCTAGCTCAGCAAGGCAGAGCAATCAAGCGGTGCCTCTCTGAGACATTCTGCAAATGAAATCCAGGATAATGTACAGTCATTTCCCAACTCATCTCAATTTCTTCGCCCAATATCTGAGACGTAGTGTCGCTCAGCCTTTTGAAGACAGATCTTTCCTTTATGTAAGACAACACATGATGAGCGTAATGGCTTTTGATTCGAGGGGACTGCTTTCAGGACCAATGCGTGTATTAAAGGTGATGGCAATTTGTCAGTGTGGAATATTTTTTTGCGGCCATCTCGGAAGGTTCGTGTTGAACTTCCCGCAGAGGCTCACAAAGAAATGCTAAGAAAAAAAAAAAGTTGTGTTTTGCTTTAAGTGTGTGTTTTACCAAGTTTCCATCCACGTCTTTGTAAGAGCCCAAGATAAAAACACCTCAGATGGGTTGAATCAATGTCACAGCAGGGTGCTGCCACTATTGGAGAGATTATTTTGTTTTGGGCCAGATATTGATCTTCTGATCTCTTTCAATTTTGATTCACGATTAATTTGTTTTGATGCAAGCCTTGATGTTTCAGCTGGATATAAACAGCAACGACACGAAACACTTCTCCGTGTCTGTTCTGCAAAACTCTCAGCCAGTAAGCAGCCATATTCTTTTAGCACAGCTTAATACGTTTAGATTCTAAGCAGTTTGTCTTCGGAAAGCGTTTGTACCCTTTCATCTTACAAATATCAACTATGGATATGGAACAAAACACTAAAGACTCTGCTATTAAGGTCAGACTGGGCTTTATGGGGCCCTTGAACTATAACAAGTTTGATACCTCGTATTTGATGCGACGGGGACAGCTTGTATAAAGTGGCATCCTCACACTGTTTGCTCAGCTTTCACAGCTTCATATGCTGCAGCCAACAACCACAAGTCCAGAATAAATCAGTGCGCGGAGCATTTTACTGGTATATACCGGTACCTATCTCGGCGGACTGTGAGATAGCGAGAGTCAGTTTAGACTCACAAAAATCCTTGATCCTCATAATCTGCAAACCTTCAGCTCGCAATCACGAGTCAAGGTGACGAATATCAGCAGCTGCTGTTTGGGTTACGCTATAACTTCAGATGACCAGCATGTACTTGCCTGTTGTTTCCAGAGGATCACTCTCAGAATTTAACACAAGCATCTTATCTTTGCACCAAAAAAGTACTTAGAGTCATTTTAATGTTAAGATTGCTCTTTTTTTTCTGACATTTTGTGGTGTAATTTATTTCGCAGGGGTGAAATTGCAATTTTGTTCCTCAGTCTTGACTACTTTTTTTCATTTTTTTTCCCCTTTCGGTTGTTAAAGTCTTCATTTAATATCTAAAAGTTAGGATAAAAAGCTAAACTGACCTTTCAGAAAATATCTCGACAGTTCATTTCATACTATACTGGATGCCTTTTTGACAGCAATTACAGCTTTAAGCCTTCTTAGGTAAGCCTCTACAAGCTTTGAGCACCAGTTTATCCTATTCTACCTTGCTGATCCTTTCAGGCTCTGTCAGAATGGGAAGCCTCGGTAGACCATCTTCAGGTCTCTGTACATGAAATTCTATCAGGGTTTATGTCTGGGCTTTGACTGAGCTCCTCAGAGATAGTTGAAGGCCTGTCCTGGAACTGCTCCACTAATCTTTAGACTATATGCTTTGGAAAGGTGAACTATCACCTCCGTCTCAGACCCACTTTCTTCATAGTCTCGCTCTCTCAGTCACATCGCTTGCATCAACACAGTGGGGAATATTGTCTGTTTATAAGATTTTGCACATGGAGTTCTACCAAAAAGCAAGTTTTCTTGTCAAAAAACCATGTTCTCTGCAATTTTACATTACAAACACTGACACTGTGCTAACAAGGCCCAACTTCTAGGAAAAGAAGGTTATCCAATTCCTGGAGGGGATTGATTATTGGTACCTAAGTGACTATTTTCACAGCTTAATGTGATCGGATAGTGAGTAACTATTCTCCTTAGATCTGTAAATGCTTTGCATGCAGTTTCAAATCTTTGCTATGATCACTGTGCCTCCACTTCCTTTGTGGAGGTGTGCAGGTTTCTTAGACATTGACAGATTTGGTATAGGTTGAACTGGAGAACACTCAATACACAACTGGGACACGTCGTCAGTGATGAACCGGGGTCGTGTGGTGTCAGTGTTTTATCATCGTATGCTCCGACTGGGCGATCCAGTAGTGAGGAATCAGGCCTTTTTAAACAATGTGTAATTCAGTATATTTGGATTCCAGGGGACTCCACGTCAGGAGAATATTCTAACAGGATTAAGGCGTCAGACCACAACCTGGAACGTTGGGGTATGAATAAATTGGACACCTGTATCCTTGGTTTTTAACACATTTTAGACGCACTCAATTTGTCATTAGGGTCTACTGAGTGGAAAAATAGTACATGTCAGATGCATAAATATAGTGAAATTCTTTCTTTTCGACTGATATCCTGACCTCTCATCCTACCGTCCATTCAAATGTTAGAAATCTCCCCTTTGAACGTCAAACTGTGAAATCAGTGATACCTTAAATATGCAGTGTTGCTTGAAAATATGCCTTGGGAATAAAGTTTTCTACTGTCTGACTGCATTTAAATGTGTTCGTTAAAAATAATCCCTTTACTGTCATACATGTAAATATGTCCTCCAATTTTCTCCTTTAACCTAATTTCTCCCGTTATCTTATTTTCTCGACGTAGCCCGTGGCAGGTATTAGATTTACTTTTGCAGTGCAGCTTTGGGAAGGTGACACCAGGCACAGGTGGCTTTTAGAGGTGTCGGAGGACTTATTAATTCCTGTCTGCATATGAAATTGATGCGGAAGGGGCAGCCTTCGAGTCTGGGACTGTAGATCTGTCATAACTCTCTCCCTTCAAAGACACGTTTGGATTGAAAAATAGCAGGAATGGTTTCATTTCAAACCCTGTTTGTGCCGTCACCTCTTTCCCCCATGCACAGTGAACTGTGTGTAGTTTTTTGCAGGCCGAGTTGTAAAAAAGAGAGGTTGTGTAAGAGGCTCAGAGGAGTGGCCCAGTCTGAGGTCAGTAGATCAGAACACGTGGTCCGATGTGTCAGGGTGGGGTCACACTAAGACTTTTCTTGGCAGGCTTGGATGCACTGAGGATTACAACACTTTCAAGGGAAGATTTAGCTTTTAGCTACAAAGAATTTATTCCAAATTAGAAGGTAATTATTCTGTGTTGAGTAGTTTGACAAAATCAAGTCTGAATGAAACCAACTTTGTGTTTTTTCATGAGCAGTGATCTTATTATGCTTTCACACTGCACTTAGTTTTTTTTTTTGCTTAGTCAAGGGAAATGTCCATAATAGTAATAATTACACGCTGGTTTGCGTCTTTGTTTTTCCCGCGATTAGATCATCCTTGCTCTGTGGGAACTACACAGTATGGTCTCTAGGCATTACCCTAATGACAGCCCTGAATCCTCGCCTCCTCGGTTTCTTACCTACTTCTCCGTCTAACACTCGCTCTTCAAACTTTTGAAGGGCCTGACATACCAAAGTTCCCAACCAGGCGTTCAGCCAGTCTTTTCTTCTCTCCATGTTTGGAGGGAAACACTAAGAAATGTTGAGGAACCAGTCAGCCGTGCGCCTATAGGCCTGTTATAGTTTGGCAGCCGCGTTGTTGTTTTCAGTCGTGATTCAAAGCCGCTCAGAAGTCAAAGCTAAGCAAAGAGACCTCATTCTGGAGCAGACATAATGGGAAATGTCTTAGGTAGGCCCCGATACGTATCACTATTTATTCTTGACTTAATGTCGTCTCCGATAACATTTCCTTTCCTTTCCTGTGGTGTGTTTTTTCGGGAGGACTTATTCCGTACGTTTCGCTCGCTGTGCACTTTCCTACACCTTCCATTACTATCCTTTCTGTTTGAATGTTAAGAGCCTTGTGATAGCTTTGTTGGAACTGGCGCTGTATGAATAAAACTGAAATGAAAGGATTTGACTGCAGAGGAGTATTTCGATTCTAAACACAGCTATTGGTCACACTACGATGATCTTTTTTTTTTTTTTTTTTAACTTCTTGTAAGTGTTATTACTCGTGTGCCGCTCAGTTCCTTTTTGGATGCGGCGGAGGTTACAGAGAGGTCAGACATGTTAAGGCGCATTCCTTTATTAATCTGCGGTGAGGATAAACGACAATCGTGGTTTTGCAGTTGCTCGCCTCTCTCTTTGTCCTTCGGGATGCCGAACGACAAAAACAAAAAAAGCACTTTGTGTGCCCTGACTCGGCTGCCGGCTTCTATCGCTTTCGGCTCGAACCCGGCCCGGCCCTGTCCCTGTCGTCCTCGTCTGTGTTTGTGCAGGAGTCACAGAGGAGGCGGAGCTCTGTGAAATTCAAACAGCTCTGTCTCTTTTCCTGTTGCTGAGTTTTCTGGGAAATAAGTGCCATGTCCTTGACTCGGTGGCTGCAGTGCAGTGTGGGAGGGAGGGAGGGAGGGGTCGGGTGGACGACAGCGTGTTGCAAAAACTATGAATGAAGAAGAAAGGAAGTCTGGGAAAGGCAGCAGCGGGGGGAGTTGGGGACGAGAAATCTCCAGCGTGGGCAAACATACGTGGTATAGTAGTAAAACGTTATCTGTTATTCTGAACCACATGACTCGGGGCTGCTGCAGCACCTTGAATGGCTTGCATTGCTTCGCCGACACACTCCCAGAATACCTCAGGGTCACAATGCGTCCAAGTGAGGGGACCCCCCCGTCGTGCGACATGCATATCGGGAGCTTGTAGATGACAGCGGCGCTGCGCGTCACACAGCCGCCGTGTTATTGGAGCTCTCGTCTCTGCGTGCTCCTGCGGCCGCTGCAGCCTTTAGCTGTCGTGTCCTGCTCAACAGGCTCCTCTTTGTAAATATGGATCCACCTTGAGCGGCGTTCCCCGGATACTTTCTCTGTCAACAGATATAATGAGGCCATAACTATTTGTGCTGCTTTCTCATTTCAATCGCGGACGAGAGGCCGGGGAGCCGAGACGGGAGCCCGTTATCATCTCTGTCAGACCACTGACTTGTTTTTTGTTTTGTTTTCGTGTGTGTGTGTGTGTGTGTGTGTGTTTTTTTTTTTTTTTTTCAAAGGCTTGTGCTCATGTCGTGCAGCTCCCTCTGCATCTATCATGGTCAGTCTTCACTTGCACACACAGCTTTTGATGCAGTTGTTCTGTTTCCAGGATTAAAAGTTTCGCTGCAATCCCTCCCCGTCGTTGTGCTTGTGTTGTATGTTTTATGCGACTGTATTTCATACACAAATCGCTACTTAAGTCGTGCGCTGACTGAAAGCCATATGGCTTTCGTTTGCACGGTCGCGGACGTAAAACGTCAACAGTGCTTTTCTCTCCGGGCCATATGGCATGTGTGGGTGTATGTTTGTGTGTTGCCGGTGTGGTGTGTGACCACTGATAGCCACTTCTCAGCATCAATCAAGTGTGTATTCATGAGGGAAGTGTGTGTGCGCACACACATGCTCGCAGTCTGGTATGTGTGTACTTGATTTTTGAGCCGAGTGCCTGTGGTGACCAGATCAGTGTGTGTGTGTGTGTGTGTGTGTGTGTGTGTGTGTGTGTGTGTGTGTGTGATCGTGTGTGTGTGTCCACACAGGAGGAATGCCAGCTCCTGAGCAGAGCCCAGCGACGGAGGAGGGGCTTATGCTGACCATCCGAAACAGCTCAACGGGCCGAAGCATGGAGGCCGACAGCACCGCCAATAACATCCTGGCCTCCGTCAAAGAACAGGTAGCGTGCCTCTCTCCGATAAGGATTTACTCAGCGACTCTTCTTTTCTCGTTTTATCTCCCATATGATGGCGCTATCAACGCTTTGACGAACTATTTATGTTCAGTTTCAGCTCAACTTTTTTCTGTGATTCACACGTTTTGTGTTGAAGCCCACTGTCTCAGGCATTCTGGGTTTTTTTTTTTTTTTTTTTTTTTGGGTAACTTGAGTCACTGGTCATTATATAAATAATGGAAAGAATCTAGTTTGTGCAGAGCTACCGTAATGCCAGAGAGCACTTTGTTTACACCATTATCTGTTGGAGCATTTCAAACAATCTGAGCTCGACTGGGAGCTGCTCGTGGCTCGTCGCCTGCAGTGGCGGCCTGGCTTGCCCTCTTGGACGACCAGGAAGACCATTTCTGGAAGGGCTGGAGAGCCTGTGGAGAGACATGCCCTCTGACTCACTCAATCTCTGCATGTCTCTCCGTGATTCATCCACACACCCCCCATTCACGCACACTCCAGTATTCCATAATCACGGGAATTTTCCTGTTAATAATTGATAGTTTTATTTTCCCCACGTGAACAGTTGAATGTGATTCTTTCTTTTTTTTTTTTCACCTGCACTAAGGCACACTCCCTGCTCTGTTGCGACTTGGCTCGCACGAGTCCCATTATGTTTTGTTCTTGAAAAGTAGGTGTTGTTTACAGGAGGAAGGAAGCAGGGAAGGAGGGAGCACCTGTCGATGTCACTTCCTTCCGTAGAGTTTTCCTCAGCGGCTCGTCCGGTCGGAGCAGAAATCCATGCAGGCGAGCAGGAAGAGCGAGCGAGGGAGCGAGCGAGTGAGCAGCCCGCCTGCCCGAGCTGTTGCTTTCAGAATGACTGGCTGGAGAAATGCCTCAAAGGGGATTCCTGCCGAACAGTCGAGCCTGTAAAATGATCGTCCTCGGTATTTACACGGCGCGGAGTTGGAGTGGCAAATAAAAGGGTGAGTCAGGATGAAATTACGGTGGAGGTCAGAGGCGAGGTTAGCGTAAGGGTGTTTGGTTTAGTTTTTTTTTTGTTTTCTTTTTCTTTTTCTTTTTCCGCTTGTGCTTTTGCGAGAGTCTTTCCTGCGATTGTTGTTAGGCAGAGACCTTCGAGGGATTGCACCGTCAATGTAAACATGTGAGTCGCCGATGCCGCCGCTGCGGTCGGAGTTAAGGCTCGCGCTTTAGGATGACTGAGTGTTTGGTGAGTGTTTATACAGCGGCCGTGCGGTCTTTATTGCTTTCGTCCTCTTTCCTTGCCTGCTTCTTGTCAGACTTCCCTCTCTTTAGTTCGTCTCTCTCTATTCCTCCCAAACTCAGTTCCTGCTGCACAGATGCCCAAACAAGGGAAGACTCTCATATTCTGATCATCTTCTCCCTGTATGTTCATCTGCTCGGACATGTCTGCTGTCTTTTCCCCCCCACCCGACTTCTTCCTGCTAACATACTCCACTCTTTTCTTTTTCTTTTTTTTTTTAAACTTTAGGATTCAGTCCTTTTCCACTGCAGTTCCTGGTTGTTAGAGCTCTCTTCTCGCTCTGCACCGCTTTAATAGCATCCAGCAGTTGGATGACACATCCATTATGGCTTATTACAGACCCAGTTTAAAGGTTTAAATGTCAGTGTATTTTCTGCTGCACGTCGCTTTTAGCTTTTCAACAGACACGCATGTTATTTTTTTAAAGTCTACTAATACCGAACGCACCGCGTCAGAGTGTAGCAATAGCTTTGCAGTTTTTCATTCCTCCTCACTGACGATCACGTTGAGATCTGACTGAGGTGTTTTAAGGATAACCGTACCATTAGTGTTCATGCATATAGATGTCAGACATGGCGTCTTGTGGCGCCAGCAGGGACACTCCATGCTTTCACTCTCACCTTCATTAATGAAAAAGGTTTCTTTCTGCTCTGAATCCTCATTAACTTTTGCTGTTCTGCTTAAAAAAAAAGGGGGACAGAATAGTCAACCAATATTATTCAAAGAAGTCCCAGAGGGGTTACGTCACGACAATAAAACCAAAAAAAAAAAGAATATTAAATATAATGGAATGTCACATAAAATGAAGTTAATGCTTCCATACTAATGAGACGCCTCGGCGCAGATCGATACGGCGTCGTTTTATCTTCTCCCCACCCAAAGGGAGCATGTGGCATTTAATAGTTAGGCCTGTATGAAAATGCTATGTGTCATTTCCTGTTGGCCTTTGCTGCCACTTTGATTTTGATTTTCCAGCTTATAGTGTGTGACAGCGCGCCCCACCACCATCATTAATCGACCAAACAAGTTAAATGGCATTTCCAGGAGGGGTGTTTCATCTCTTTAGTCAATGTCTGAACACTGTAAGCATGAGACACTATTAAATAAGCATTTAATTTGTCACCTATACACACAGATAGTGACTTGGGGACTAAATTGGCAAAACACTTAGTCTTGGCAAATTAGTGTTTTGCCCTGATAAAATGTTGCAAGAAATATCCAACTTAAAAGAGGAGTTTTAAGGAGTTATATGAGCATGAAAGTACGGTCAGAGTCTTTTTATGATCCCATAACTGCCAAGACGTGTTCCATATTAATCTTGGCAGTAGCTGGTAATGGAGATGATGAAGGTAATTGTTTTTAATTAGAGTACGTCTCATATCAAACTGCAGTCACACTATGTGGCGGCGGCTCCGGTGCCGGAAGTGTTCAGTCACCCAACCTGAACTTTCTCCCAGTGGTGAACGTCTGGTGGTAAAAATACCCCAGATGAGGAAAGTCTGTTTACCTTTTACTGTCATAATGAAACAGATGAGGAAACATTTAATTTCTGAACTTTATGTAAGTAGTGTGTTAATAAACGTGAAGAATACAGTGAACCCGTTGCACCATCCTCCCCAGACAGCGTCGTCGTTTCATGAATGTTACAAGTTTCCCCAAATGTGTATCGCAGGAACAAAACATAGCTTGTGATTCACAGGAGTCCGATACATTTCTGCTTCTGCACAATGCTCCGTAACTATTTGCTTTGGCTCGCACTCTTGTTTGGAGATGCAAAGACTTTAAGAATTGATTCTGTTTAGCTTTTTGATTTCCTGAGGTAACAAGAATATAAAACAATCCTTTGCTCAAGGCAAGCCGGTCTTATGGCTAAATGTTAGGTAAAGTTTACTTTGGGTCCAGGCCATGATTCCAGTCTGTTACACCTTGCAAATAATAGACAAGAACTACAACAGTGGCGGACAGTTGATTTCTTGAGGGGCCATGTGAAAAACAAGGGCTGCTGTGAAATGCCGAGCTGTAAGTTTGTATGTTTTACTGAGTTCAGCTGCTGCGCAGTCATATCGCTGGAAACACTCTGTAAACACTGTATGTGTTTATGTAAAAGCGATGTTGCTGTATGTTTTGCATCAGATGAATATTAAACAGGCAATGTGTAAAAGGATGTAGGGGAGTCCGATTAAATGTTAATGCTGAGGTAAGTTTGTACTTGAAGTTGTCTTTTGTTAGATTATTAAGCCAAAATTAAACGTGACTTACTATTTCAGTGTCAGCTAAGGTCAGGTTCTGAAAGTGTAGACATACTCAAAAACTTCTATTGTATCTGATTTATTTAAAATGGGTGTGATATGGTGCTATTGTGTATGCCCTGCAGTGCTTATCAAAGCAACGTGTGACACTGACCTTGACAACATTAAAAAAAAAAAAAAAAAAAAGAAGAAGAAGAAGAAGAAAAAAAAACCTTAATTTATTACATCGCATCCTCTCCAGCAGCCCCGGGCCATGTTCATAAGCTTCTGTGGATCAGGTCAGAGTTGATTTTGAAATGAGTTTGCAGGAGCCGTCAGTGAGCGTGAGGTCCGATCTTTAAGGAGCATCTCAGTCCGGACTGTGACCCGGCCTCAGCGGAGCCGCAGCTGCAGGAATAACGGAGCCTTTAGTTATGTTAACTTTGATCTCGTCCACTGCAGACCCCTGTCCGCGTATACACATCCTGTCGGTTTACCTATTTTTAGTTATGTCTGCAATAAAGCCTCAGCAGGGAAAACAGAAAGGGGGGGGGGGGGGGGGGGGGGGGGGGGGGGGGGGTATAGCGGGTGACGATAAGGCTCGGGGCGTCCTGACAGCTTGCTTGGCATATAATTAACTTAAGCCTCGAATTGTCAAAACGTATTGTAGAAACACTGATGTTCACAGCTATAAAAAAAAAAAATCTTAACGTACAGAATGATTTTGAGGAGTGGATTCTGTTTTTTTTTTGTTTTTTTTGTGCCGGTACATGACCGGTTTTTAACCTGCAAACAGATGGCTTATGCTCCGTATCAGCAACACTTGAAGTGTCACCCAAAGTGATGGAAGCTGTTTTGTTGGCTGCACATTTTTGTACCGAGAGTTAAAGTATTTGTGTTTTTTTTTTTAATGTTTTTATTCTGTCCTGTGGCTCTTGTGTGGGAGGGACGTTAGTTGTGTTTGAAGTGCTCAGAAGGAGCGGTTCGGTCATTTATCCTCTCTGTGTTGTGGCGCTTAAAAAAAGGGTGATTCTTCGGTTAAATAGTGCATTTCTATTGTCGCGACTGTGACTGTGGCGCCTTGGCCTGAGAAGCGTAAGGATCTGATGTGCTCTCATTCCTCCTGCTTTGCGTGGATCCATCCTCAGAGTAACTCTGTCATTAGCTGTGTCTGGACATGCCTGTATGTACCACACGACTGGCAGAAAACAGGGCTTCTCAGACGCATTTATTTCACAAGAAAAAAGCACCGCGGTGGAATTTTTCCTGCTTTGCTGGAGTCCGTTGCGCTCGAGATGCCTCCTGCTTGTGCCTGACGAACCGGAGCTGACCCCGTTTTCACTCGTGTGCGGATGCTCCTCGCAAAGATGGAGGACTGACCTTCCTTTGAGAGCCGCGGCTCCAGAGCTCCCTGCTAACGGCTTGATGAGCTGGTTGAAGTATTGCCCACTTGAAACACCCATGCAGGCCTCTGTTTTTGCTTTAATGAAGCCAAAGTCATCTTTGTCTCAGCGACCCAGCTTAAAGAGTTAATGGCCGGGGTCAGGGCAGAGCGTCAAGCCGGTGTTTCTGCTATAATGTCTTTCCATGTCATAAGCGCCACGGAGAGGTTGAGCTCTCACCGTAGGCGATGGCGTCTGTTCCACTTCCATAGGCGAAATAAGGACTCTAATTACAATCGACTGGTGATTTTCTCCACTCCTCGGGGTCTTATCTCCCTTCGTCTGGCTGCTGCTGTGACACAGGCAAGGAGAAATCTGGAGGCATAAGCATTCTGGCCTCGATTATAGTCATAAAAATGGAAGCCTGGCTCCGAGCAATTACCCCATGGGGGAGCAGCGCAAAGTATAAGAGAGAAAGAGTGAGACAGCTTCAGAATGGAGGGATGCAGGTTGGAGGCGGGAGCTCAGATATGCAGGGGAAAGACAAAACGCTCAGATATGGCGGGCGGCGAGCGAAGGCGCGGGGGGGGGGGGGGGGGGGGGGGGGAGGACAAAAGTGTGATGGAGAGAGGCAGAGTCAGAGAGGCTGTCACCTGTGAACGCTCCTCTAAAGCGCTGTGACAGGAGGCTGTCAGCGCCGAGGAAAACAGAAAAGAGGGAAGAGAAGATAATCTGCTCCCAATGTGACACCGTGTCAAAGGAGTGGTGTGTCTGGCCCGGCACAGCACTGTCATTCTGAACCCTGCCATGGGAGATCTACCCCCGACCAGACTGTTAATACTCATCACCATCACTGTCATCCGCGCCATCATTACCGTTTATAATTGTAGCCGTCGTCAGCAGAGGGCCCGGTCACCGCTCAGAGCCGGAGTGTGTTGGACACCGTTGGGCCGTCCTTGGATTAACATACAGAGGAAGTTTAGGAAGTTAATATCTTTGTATCAGCCTCAGATCAGCTTTCTCCAAATGAGTGATTCAGTCTTTGTTCGCGAACACAACCCCTGGATTGACAGTCACTGAATTGCGCCTCTCCTTATTATAGCCCGGAGCAATGCTCTTTTTTTTTTTTTTTTTTTTTTTTTTTTTTTGTCTGACACAACACTATTGATCTCTCTCGGAGGGATTGTATGTTCACAGGTCTTCATGAATTGCACTGACTGTGTGATTGCACTGCCGCAGCGTTTTGGGCTCTTTCCTTCCAGTCAAGGAGATACGGATTGCCTTTGTGAGTCGCTCTCATTTACCGGCACTACGCCGTGGCGTTATTATCAGCAGCATCGCGTAAAAGCTTTTGTTGAGGTTCAACAGCGTGTCGCAGCGCAAAACAAAAGAGTGTACAAAACTTTGATCAAAAAGACCTGCGAGATAAAGAAAAGAAAATATCGGATTTTTAAAAAAAAAAAATGTAGGGAAATACTTTTGTGCCACACAGCAGTGAATCCTGTTTATGGATCCGGGCTTTTACGCTGAAATCAAAGATGATAGGATGATGCTGTCAGATTAGCAGCATGGCCTTTAGAAAAAAAATGTTTCTATAGCAGTCTTGGCCCCACACAGCAGTCAGGCGTTTAAAATACTTTAAAAGGCGAGGTTCATGTTTCTTCCAGGAGACGATCTGTCATTTTACTCTGCGGTGCGTCAAGATTCAAACTGATTTAAATGAGCTTCCTCTCGATAATCTAATTGTGGATAAATAGGCGCAGTTAAAATGTGATTGTAAATGTCACGCTGAGAGCGATGACTCAGATATACAGACAAATTGGTTTTGTTTTTATCTTACTTGATGGGACTGTGAGGGTGGCGCGGAGGTGTCGTGTTTAGCCATCCCACCTTACAGCAAAGTTATTTATGGTTCGAATCCGGTTTGGAGAACTTCAGTGTGCCGTCCAAGTTCAAGGATATCGGTTATCTCAGAGGGTAGTTTAATAAAATAGATAGAAACATGGTCCATGAGAGAAAAATCAAGCAACTGTCTTTGGATGAAAGTCTTATGAAATCCACCTTTTCCAGCCGGGGCTTCGATGAAAATCCGGAACTTTACTCTTGCTTAGTTGCTATTTGTAAATCAAGTCAAGATTGAATTGGATAAAGAGTTGGAGATGCTCACCAAAAAAGAAGGAGGAAAAACCATCTCTGAAGCGATTGTGAAGTTGTTGTTGAGTGTGTTCATGAGCACTGGCACGATTTTCCTTTCTTTCTTTCTTTTTCTCTCCCCCTCGTGCAGCCTTTGTTGCTGGCAGTCTTTCTTCTGCTGTCATTGTTGCGGCCTGTCACGCTCACCATTACAGATGACAGCTCTTTTAATAGGGTTTCCCACATGTATGACAGTCTCAAAAGCCACTTTTTTTTAATCATCACGCCAAAATGTAGCTTGTCTGATGGTCATGTTCCATGTTCTTGAAAAGGTCTTTTAGTTCTGTCTTTCCCTCAGTGTAAGACGTGGGTGTGTTTCTCTTTACTTACACTTTAAACAGTCATTTTTATCTAAATCTGCAAACCTTGATGTAGTTTAAGATTTTTGTCCGTCCAATGAAGAATTCATGACCTAAACACATTTTTGAAACGTGTTAAAATTTCAGAATGGATTTTAACACTGTCAAACAGACAGTTTCATTCATGTCTGTTTGCTAAATTACTTATTTTGAGCCTGACGTAATGAAATAAATCCATGTGTTGAAGGATCTCCAGTCCATCACAGGACAAACCACACAAGCATTCACGCTTACAGGCAGTTTCCGAGTCGCCAAATGACCTCAAACACATGTTTTTGGACTGTGAGAGGAAACCAGAGAGCCTAAATAAAAAAGAGAGAACATGCAAACTCCACACAGAAATGCCTGAAATTGTAGAGAAATGAAAGATGCACTTTTTAACGTTTGCAGCTTAAATCAGAACATATAAATGTTTGATGCTCGGTCCTTGTTTTTCCGGGAGCGCAAAATTATAGACGCCGAAAACATGGAGTTGCAACGTTTAGGCTGGCATTGTGGCGAAAACAATGCACAGCGGGAGCCTGTAATGACTCAGATCTGTACTGCAAACAGCCGGCAGTCAACAGAGGAATTTAAAGCATACTTTTTGTTGCTCTGCAACTTTATAAACTTGTAACGTGTCGCTTTAGAAACCCTGACAGAGAAAGAGGAGTTCTTTTGTAAACGCGCCTTTCCCTCGACTGATGGTGAAGGCTGTTTCATGCTGCTTTTTGGAAGCTCGTCATATCATCGGCTGTATAAAAACTGTCACTGATGTGTGTAGTAAAGTCATTCCCACCCTCTGATACGCCTATAGCTTAGCCTGCAGGTGTGCGCTCTCTCCCCGGCGAGCCACTTTACTGTACTTTGAAATGCCCATTTCACCGCTCCGTGGTTATTATAATTCCACCACGGAGGTGTTCATCACGGCGGATTCGGGGTTTCTAAAATCCCAGCGTTTTAACAAGGTGACTTTCTGGCAGTCCTGTAAGTAATTGCTCTGCATGGTTTCCTTAAGGTCTTGCTCGCACGGGGGCTGCTTTTGTGGCTCCTTCCCTTTGCTCACACCTCGGGCCGGCTTTTCCATCCCCGCTGCTGCAGAAATCCTTTAACCTCTGCTGTCATTCTCCCACTGCGCAGCGGCGCTGGTCTCTCGCCGGAATGCGTCTGCAGCGCTGCAGTGGAGGTGCAGAGCTGTCAGGCCTCGGCGTCTTCTTAATGAACAAGCATATTTTGGGGGTACGGTCTCGAGTTCTGCATATAAAGGGATTTCGGCATCACAAAGGGAGATGCTCGATTGGTAGTATCACCTGTCTGTTCGTTTGTCTCTGTGGTCCACACACCCGACAGGGTCCTGGTGCAAACTCCTGGAAAACTATTATGTTCCTTTTTTATTATTAGGTTCGTTTTCTTCACTCACAGCTAAAGTTCTCTGTGGATATAATTACGGACACACAGAAGGGAAAGGAGGAGCCGATCTGGATTGAGTTTTGACGCGAACGGGGCCGTTCCCGCGGTCACGTCGATCTTTATGATCGGCACGTTGTCTTTGATGGAACGAGCCAAACTGCAGGTTAATGACAGCAGCTGTGCTGCGAGATTGACTAAATGCCCAGTGGCATTTTAAACGGCAGATTGCATAGGAAGTGGTGTTATAGAGATGTTGCTATGATGCATCTGTTTACTACCTGGGCCGTCAGCGCGGATAAACATGATCTTTATCTTGATGCACACACAGACTCCTGTCGATGAATAATCTGCACAGTGATGCATTTGACTCTAAAAAGATTTACCTTTATAGACAATTCAATTACTCTTAGTCAGTCTCCACACTTGCCAAGCATTTAATATGCAACGGGCTGTTTTCAAAATGGGTTCAAGTTCCTCAAAAATGAAAAAATTCAAGCAAAACTGCACAGCAGAGTTATATTATATGCCTTCTGGATGTGAGAGTTTGACTGAACTTTAATAAATTCAGAAAGTATTGGTGTGAAGTTTGCTTATTGACCAGTTATGAACCAAAAGATGTGTGAAACGTGGAAGAAGCAGTTATTTTTTGTTACAAATCACACTGCTTGCAATGAGGATTGTGGAGTTTCTGCAACAACTGTTTCTCACAGACGGCAGACTCACTTCATCAATGAGGAATTGGATGGGGTTTTTTTTCCAATTGTGTATAAGTGAGAGAGAGAGAGAGAGAGAGAGAGAGATAATAATTAACCAACACGTTTGAAACACTCCGGGGAAAATTGCACAACTTCTTTCTCTCTTTCCAAACTGAAGCTAAGTAAATACAGAGAGACATTAGACATGCATTGTTAAACATGAATTCCTCAGTAGTTGGTGTGTAACTAATTGATGAACATAGAAATAAGAAAAGAAAAAAAAAAGAAACTGTAATTGTGGCGTGTGCGAAATTAAGTACCCTTTCTACTCATAAATCCTCACAGCCTAATTATCTCTTTCATCTTTAGTTAACATTAGGACAGCCAGTCAAGGATGGGCACTGGGGATCGTCAGTTGCAGTGACAGTTAGCAACCAGCGGTTCGTCTGTCCGGCCGGCTGAAGAAACATAATGGAGCTCGTTGAAAGGGAGGCTTGAGCGTCTTTACGAACGAGTACGAAGGACAGACGTTTGAAAAGCAGAGCTTGGCTTTCGGGCTTCCGTCGACACGGTGGCCCGTTGCACGGATGAAGGGTCACGTGTTTAATAATGTTGAAGTTTAACTTCATGGCAGAATGCTCAATGGAATTTGGTTTGGAGACAAACAGATAATAGATCCATTTGATTCTTTCAACAAACTCAAAGGCAAGTGAGACTCTGCTTGATTTTCAGAATTCACATTAGAACATTAGATTTCATTTAATTCACAGATTCCTCATCTCGGTCTCTTCCACTCTCTAAGCTCTTGGCACACTCTTTCTGACCTCAGGCGCTCAGACGGTGTGGGCAGCCATCCAGGGCACGAGGACTCCATCCCATCGGCCAAACCTGTCCACACAAAGTGCGAATGCACAATGCATGGAGGCGTGATTTTATTGCTCACGATCTCTGTTCTCCATATGTCTATATGTCACAGTCATAAATGTGGTAATTCAGATGACCATATTAAGGTATTTATGGTTATGAATCTTGCCTTGCTTTCACTTTTCTATAAAACTGTCAACAAAAAGTCCCTGTATCTTGAATTTTCTTGTTCTCCAGCTGGCCAAATCAAGCATCCAGCAGCATGGAGGAAAGATGGACTGTTTTAAACTGACCTGCAATGAGCCATGACCTCAATCCATCAGAAACCTTTTGCAATTTCCACTGCTGTGGACTTCGAAAATGCAATAGAAGGAAGGAGCTGAGAGCACTACAGGCAGAGAGGTTCCTGTCCTATAATAGAAGAAGAGGCTCTCAGAGGCTTTTATTGCTGATTGAAATTAGTGAAAAGTGTCAATATTTGTTTTCAGTTGGATGTTTTTTTGGGGGGATTTCACTTGAAACATATTGTAATTATTTAGAGTTGGATCGTTTGAAATTGTAAGATATTTCAAGTTAAAAGCTTAAACTTGGAATTTCCGGTGCTTTTCAGCAGAAAACCTAGTCCTGTGTTTTAGTTGTTTGGAGGAAGCCAGAATTGTGTTCTTGGCTTTGTATGCGGTTGAAAACATGTACACTGTGGTCATTTTATGGTAACTGAGCTGTGTGACAGTTTGCCGTTGTGTGTGTGTGTGTGTGTGTGTGTGTGTGTGTGTGTGTAAGCTTCTCTTAGCCGCACTGAACCTGGGTTGATATGCTGAAGCAGCAGTGGGCAAAAGCCACTTCAGGCATTTCGGAGGGGCCTTGTATTGTCAGCAGCGCTGATAGAGATGACATGACAGAGAGAGAGAGAAAGTGTGTATGTCTGCATGTGTGTGTGTGTGTGTGTGTGTGTGTGTGTGTTAGTTTGCTGCTGTGTGTCATCTGTTTCTTTAGGGCTTGTGCGAGGACACAAGAGGACAGGATCTGATTCAGCTGTGGGGCTGGGGGACAGATCAGGCCTAACAGGCTGGTTGTGGAGGCAGATAAAGGCGCGGGGAGGCCTTGTTGGTACGGCAGAGCCGGCCACCTATTGTTCCCGTCCTCTGATTGGCCCGGTCCTGAGCAGCGTCGGACCCACTATGTTTAAATAAGCAGAAACCCTATTAACAGTTGTTTTTTTTTTTGCTGTGCTTGGCCTGACTTTGTGCTTCGCTGCGGCAGATAGATATGTCCCATTCACGGCGTTTCACGAGTTACACACAGCAGTAAAGCGCCTTCTCTCTGCAGCTGATGCGAGTCACACTTACGGGTGTGATTCTTGTCCCCGTTTAATCAGAGCAGAACCTCATTTTCGGTACATTACCCCTGTTATCAGTGGACACTTATGGAATGATTGGATCCATATTCATAATCGCTTTAATGACTCATGAATTATTAGCAAAGTCTGAAATCGTGAAAGCTTGGGAGCAGTTTTTTTTCCCCCCAATCGGGTAGTAGAAGCCAGGACAGGACTGCACTACATGCAAAAAAAAAAAACGAGTACACTGGTCCCCGTTATTCTACAAGACAGTCGATTTGTCAAACAAGAAAAAAAAAAAAAAGTCTCTAGGACAAGAGTCCATACATTTCATAGAAAAACAGGCGGGCCGGTTGAGGCGTGCAGGCAGGACGCCCGGCTGCTGTAGACCTGGAGCAGCTCTGAATATCAGTAGTGACAGCCTTATGGCGGCAGCAGATGTCTTTCTCCACCGCGCTTGATCACGATCATAGACCATCTCATCAGCGGAGCTGAAGGCCCGCCGCTTGGTGTGACGTATTCTAACCGCTAGTTTCTCTTTGCTTACCGGTTTTAGTGTGTGGCGAGAAATGCAGGCTGAGATAAAGACTCTGGACCAGAGAAGGTGATGCCCTGCCAAATTAAACAATTGGATTATGAGCTTAGAAGGCAGAAGGCATAAAAGTGGCTTGCCAAGAATAGTGACATTTGCATTTGGGAACGCGCTGAAATCTCTTTCCTCATTGAGAATGAAACTTATCTCTTTCCATAAGGCATTAATATATCAGCAATGCACAACTGTTTAAGCTGCGTGGATGAAAGACGGGGTTAATCCAGGAGTGTGTGGATGAGCGTCTGAGTGCTTTTAGTAGGACAGCGTAACACTTTCAGGGAACAATATTAGAATATGTGAACGTTGACGTTTTGTCTCGCTCTTTCTCACACGTGTTCATATGTATCACCCCCTCCCCTCACTGTCACCGCGGCTCTACGTTCCCCCCCCTCCTGCACGCTGCTGGCAGACCCCTACACTCCAGTGATTTCCCCGGTCTGTATCAGGAAGCTGTAAGACGGCGTCTGAATCACCGCCGCGCCCCTCCGGGTGTCTGCGTGCATGTGTGGCTCACCCACTTGTCACTATCATTCAGCGTCCTCCCCTTAACTCTCCCCTCTTGTTTCCTCGGCAAATCCATCTCATTACCTGGCCCCGCGGCCGGCCCCGGCACGCCACTCGTCGTCGGCGCCAGATGTGTGTGTGTGTGTGTGTGTGTGTGTGTGCTACGTGTGTGTTCGGCGTGTGCTAGACTCAAGGTGGATCCATTCATGAGACACCTGTCATACTTCTCGCCCTCGACAAAAGAACCGTCTTCGCGGTTCAAGTCTATTTGACATTTAAACATCGGCGTAATTGAATTTATTTCCATTATTGATTGAAGCGCCCGTTCGCCATCCAATCTCGTTTGAGTGAAACGGCGGCCGCCTGACAGTCGTACAGATTCAGGTTTCATTTCACTGAGCTGAGTGGAGTATGGAGTGTTAATGGAGTGTCTGTAGGGTTCAGTCCGGGGACTCGGTCAGAGAAAAGCCCTGATTGTTTTTGTCCTTGAGGCTCTGTTTGCATGCCAGTGTCAGGATCAGCAGATTTTTTTTTTTTTTTTTTTTTTTAAATGTTCGACTTGTTTTCCAACACCCAGTGTCTTAAAATGAATACCGTGTCAAATCAAGCGATTTGGCCCGAGCTTGGCAGTTCAGTGATCCTGATAATGATCTAAAAGAGAGAATATAATCTTTTCAGGATTTTCGGACTTTCTTGTGTGCTGGCGAGGGTCACCCCAATTAAACCGAATCAAGAAAAACCACAACATGAAATAGAACTCAGCTGTATTTAACTCTGTCTTTCACAGTAGAACTTGCGACTGGCTTGTCGTCTTTGTTTAGGTGCGGGATGAATTACTTACTGTAACACATTCTTTTATGTTGACACAGCGTCAGTTTTTCATTTTTGTTTGTTCAGTTGCACGTTGAGACGGCGACCGGATTCGAGCTGCTGCAGTTTTGTTTTGTAACGCAACCACACATGCAGAGATCAGTGCAACGTCAACATTCAACTTTGAACGTTGAACTCTTGATCACCTCAGGGAAAAAAAAATATTTACTGGGACTGCAGTGTGCAGATGCAATGAAAGTTTACAGTTTGCACTTTAAAAAGCAGACCTTTAAAATCAGTGAGAGATACTGAGGGTGGGTGGAGGCGGGGGGCTTTTTCTCGGCATACCTGCTTCCTTTGGAATATTGAAAGGAAAACAGCATTAAAAAGCAGAACAAGTTGAGGGTAAAACTAATCATGGATGAAAAAAACAAACCCTCGGAGTTAAGTCACTACTGTTTAAGGTGTGATTAAGCGACCTGATATAAATACTTCTGTAATGGTTCACTGTCGATCACAACAGACATTTACAACAATATACTTAAAAGTCAAAGTCAAAATACATGAATTTAGCACTCATTCAAAAATTACTGTTTGGCTACAGCAATTTAGACCTATTTGTGAAAGCCCCTCTAAATGCCTGAGAGTTGGCAGTCCTGCTTTATTTGGAACGTGAAACGTATTATTAGATGTGTTTTATTCGTTCTGCTGGTGAAGCAGCTTTAATGGGAAGGAAGCAGTTTCCCTCCTGAAGGTGATGTTGACAGGATGGAGGGGATATTCCCTGTATCCCCCTGGCAAATCGAACCCCTCTCTGACTGGCCTTTACTTGTGGCTCAGTGGCTGAATTCTGCAGGGCCCCATGCCTTTCTGCTGTCTCCATCAGTGCAGCCCATTTTCTTTCATTGTCTTTTCTTCTCCTCTGATTTATCCTCTTCTTTCATACTTTTTCTGCAGGAAAAGCTTCAGATCGCCTGTGTGCTGTGTGACGTGCGTCGTAAATAAAGTTTTTCGTGGCGTTAGCGAGGTATTCCAGCTGCATTAAAAATTGCCATTCCATTAAGGGAACAGTGTCGGAGCTCTCCCTCCCGCATCACTCCCTCGCCGCTGCAGTCAGGCTTCACATATCTTCAGCAAGGGGAGCAGTGGAGGGTGTAAAGCCGTTGGGGGGCGGGGGGGGGGGGGGGGGGCGGGGGGGGGGGCTGTCGACATGGTGGAGGGAGATTTCAGTGTTGCCCCCAGGGAACGCAGGAGAGGAGGTGTGAAGTGTAAGCTGGTGTTGGTGATGTTGGTGACTACATTTTCTCAGACAGGTCGGGTCACAGGAGAAGCTGATAGCAAGTCTGTGTATGTGCTGGTGTGTGTGTGTGTGTGTGTGTGTGTCTGCAGCTGGCTACAAACGTAATCGAGCATGATAATGAACATTACATGGGACAGCTAGTAATAGCAAAAGAGCGTTCAGACACCCTTGATACCGCCACAGTCGTGGCGTGGCAGCATGAAAAGGTATTTCCAAGGTATGCAAATGCAGGCGTGTGCATCGGGCTATTATCTCCCTGTGTACATAAGACCTTGTGTGTGTGTTTGTGTGTCTTATGTGTGTCATGATGCAGCGCCTAGAGCTGGAGAGTTGTGCAAGTAATGGCCTTGTTCAGGCTGGATAATTATTCAAACGCTGATTTATACTGAACTCCTATAGGAGCAGTGGCACCAAGGTTAAGCATCAGCCGCTCAAGTGCCGCTCGTCTCTCAGAGTGGGCTGGAAAATGGAGAGGCCGCATAGGAAACTTGTTTTTTTTGTGTATAAAACTAAGTTTCCTGCAGGGATTTACACAGTGAAGCTGTTTTTTTTTTTTTGTGGAAATTAACTCAATCGCCGCACATCCAGACTCTCTATCATGGCATCATTAACCGTCACGAGGCACGCCTCAGTCGGAGCAGGCTGTCGGCGCTCGGCCTGCCTCCCTCCCATCGACTCCACATTCATCATGTTTGTCAATAGAAGCATGTACAGCTCTGATGGAGACGTATTCCCAGTCGGCAGGTCCACAGCTCCTCTGTTTTCCTTGTGTTTACGTGCAGGAGCTTCAGTTTGAGCGGCTAACCAGGGAGCTGGAAGTGGAGCGGCAGATTGTGGCCAATCAGCTGGAAAGATGCAGACTCGGGGCCGAGTCACCAGGCGCTGGCAGCAGCAGGTAATGAGAAGACACACACACACACACACACACACTCACTCACACACACACAAATCTGCAGTCCAACACATGGCTTTTCCGTCTTTCACAGCGGTGGCCGTATTCCATAGCGTAACCTTATGGCATCGCGGCATCACGACGGAGCCGCCTGCTGTGCTGGGATGTGATTGGACTGTAATTGTAAACATTGCTCACACTCTATGCAGAATTCGCCGATTCCTCAGGAACTCACTCCCGCTTCATCGGCCGAGACGCGAGGCTGCCCGATCGTCACACCTCAGCGGCCGCGCGTTCCGTCCCGTCTGCCGCGTCGGGCTCATTCGTAAAGCTCAGCATCGCACGCGCTATCCCGACTGGCTTCACGGGCCCGCCGCGGACGAGGCTCAACAGCCGGCTTATTGCCTCTTATTAGAAAGCAGCTCATGGTCGTCCTCGTGTCATTTGTCAATGACAGAACTGCGCGGAAACACAGCTTTATATCCAGAAGTGAAGGCGGCGGTGACCAGTAGCAGCTGTGAAAAAAAATCAATACTGGGATTTGTACAATATTAATTTCAGAGTTGGTTTATTTAATTCTATCTGTCACCTGTTGTAACTGTAATTGCAGCAGTGGGATTAAAAAATATAGCTTATAAAGATCTGAGGCACGCTGATATGAGTGTGCAGCCTTTTACCAAACTGCTTAAAAAGTCAAAGTGGGAATGTTTTGAAGATGTTTTTTTTTTATGTAATTGGGCACATCTCCAAACGTGGCCCCTGTTCCTTGTCGCCGTTTTTAAAGCAGGCAGAATGTGGACTATCTTAGAGCTCATTAAAAATGTAGTATTTCAAAGTGGCATGGGAAATTACAGTAGAGGACTGTGACATTTAGGAGTCTTTTTATTAGTGAACTTTTGCAGACAACATTAGTGTGAAGGTTTTTTTTTTTTTTTGTTTCTTGCATATATTTGCTTTAAATTAGGCCTTTAACTTTCAGAGCATAGTTTGGTGTGTGTGTGTGTGTGTGTGTGTGTGTGTGTGTGTGTGTGTGTGTGTGTGTGTTGTGTGGGTATATGAGCAATTATTAACCCAGCTCCATCCGGATGTGTAACCATTACAGACGTGTGTGTTTTGTCTCAGGATCGCATAAGATTGCTGCAGGGAAGATATGATGTACCAACTTTAAATGACTTATATTGTCTTTGTGCTGGTTTTTAATGTGATTTGGGGTCATGTGGTCAACGCTAACGCACTCTTCTGGTGAACGACGGCTTCTCGTACGGCGGGTCTGTGACCACAGAGAGCTCGTCTTTCCACCATGTCAACACTGTCCCTGTCACTTCACTCCTTTACGTCCCTGTAAGCTGTGTACATTTGGTCAACATTGCCTCACTTGAGGGGTGTTTGAGACTAAACACTGCAATGCACTGAATACCGTGGACATAAATTCTTTATGCTCTCTGTTTAAAGTACCGATCAGCCTCATTTGGCTGTTTTTAAGTTTAGTTTCTGCTTTAATGATATTTTTTCACCACTATAGATATGCTTAATTATCTCCAATCCTCGTATGGAGCGCCCAGGAAACTGGAGGATGTTCACTGAAGACTTGGCTTTTGTGCTTTTGTGCTTTTTGTGCGTCGCAGAAGGATTTAGTTTGGTTTTTCATCTTGAACATGTGACAAAGGAGATAAGCTCTCATTTTAATCCATACAGCCGTCTATATGAGAGCTCACATTATTTCAAAGCTATATGACCGTGAACATAAAGTCTGTCTTAGAGCTCAAGGGGTATTTTCCTGCACTGCCTACATTAAGTGCAGTCTTTGTGTGTTTTACTCTAACCATGTAAAAAGCAGAGTAACCGATGTCAATGTGCCAATATGGCGTTTCCTGTATCGAACATTGTGAAGATGAAGATGTAGTTTCAGAGATAACAGCAAAGTGTATAAAAAAAACTTAAAATATATATATATATATATTTTTTTTTAGTCATGTATTGAGGCCACTGCAAAATATGAACCAGAACGTGTTTAAATTTTTTTAAATTTACCTGATAACTTTAATTTTGTCGGTGTGGAATGAAGACACTGCTCGCTCACAGGTGTGTTTAGGGTTGTTACAAACACCAGTTTCAAGGGCATTTCCTCTTCAGCATTGAACAACATGACCATGACCCCTGCTGTAAATCGACCCAACACCAAAGTAAAGCAAACATTCCTGAATCATGATGCTTCCACCACCGTGCTTCACTGTCTTCATAGTGGATTCAGCGTTTGGGGGTCGTCTGACAGCATTCCTGCAGCTCTTGGGCCCAAAAAGAACAATCTTACCTTCATCAGTCCACAAAATGTTTCTCTATTTCTCTCCAGGCCGGTCGATGTGCTCTTTATCTTTCCTTTGGAGTGGGACTTTGCAGGAGCTTCGTGTTGATAGATTAGCTTCACTCAGGTGCCTTCTGATCGTCAGTCCTCACAGGTGCCTTCAGACGGTCTTTGATAACTCTGGAGCTGATCGTTGTTGGAGTCTTTGCCATTCTATTTGCGGGTCCATTTGAATGGGTCAGGATTTTAGCTCGTCATTGTCTGCAAGCCATAAAACGTTTCCCATCTCCAATCAGTCTTTTAATTAAATGCTTCCAAACTCTGTCTGGAACGGCCTATTCTTCTCAGGTTTTCAGACAGAATTTCATAGACTATAATGGCTTAAAAGAGGGCCATCTAATTGACAGGCTGTTTTTTTTTTTTTTTTTAACAGAATGAATTAACTCACCAGTTGAACTCCACACCAGGCTTCATGGTTTCCCTCAAATTCTCTTTATTTTGCCTCAAACTCTCAAATAAACTCCGCTTTTTAAAGCGCTCCAACTGAAAGGAATGCCAGAGCCATTTGCATATCGCTCCAAACGGTCAGCCGATATTCACGGCGCTGGCGGGTCTGAGCTGTCAAATGGGCCGTGACGGACCCGGGACGTATCCTCATACTTGACATTTTGTTTCAGCGGGGGCCGTGTCGGCTCTTTCTGATCCTCCCTCTGCCTTGGTGATAATAAGCCCGGTCCGCCGTTGCTCTCCGGCCCCCATACCTGTAAAAAGCATCCACTTACCCCCAGCAGCCGGCACCACTCAGGACTGAGTGTCCATTTCCCCCTTTTTCCCCTCGGTGCAGGTTTAAGTGCCGAAAAAAAAGGTGCGGGACAACAGCTCGCCGAGGATATGGAGTCCCCGGCTGTTTGCTTTCATTTAATCTTTTTAGGCCTCAATTTTAGTGAATCTATTTCAGCCACACAGATTTTCACAGATACAGTTTATATATATTTTAACTGGGAGGCTTCGTCTATGCAACAACACTATTTTTGAATTAATTTTTAACATATTTGTTTGTCTTCTAAGGTTTATAAAACACTGCAGAATATATAAATCACCAACATGTGATGTATAAAGGATGATCGGGAAGACAAGTACATTTCTGAGGTTCATTTTAATGAAGTTTTCTTTCAAGTGTCGGTGAGCTGCAGCAGTCGAGGAGCCGCAGCTTTAACTTTCTGCGTTTGAGGGATGGAAAAGCTGCTTTTTGTGTGTTTTCTCTACTCATGGCATCAGCTCTCTTGGATTATTTTGCTTTGCTCTTCATCCAGCGCTGAAGATCTCCCCTATTTATAAAGTGACCAGCGCCGACCACATTTCCATCATCTTGCGGGGGATTGAGTTCCTGGGACCGCCCGATTAAAAAGGCCGTGACTCTCGATCAAAGTGAAAATGACTTCACTGTTTTGAAAGCTGATATTGCAGCGGGCGGTTAACTTTGTTATGGCCCATCCAGATGTGCAGGAGCTTCACATTATTGCTGTTTTTGAAGTGCGCCGGTATTTACAGAGGCTTTCTAAGGTTTCTGGCGCGAACGCGTCTCTTTCTGCACTGACAGCACAGTTTAAAAGTGTTTCTGGCTCAAATGCAGATGCAGTCTGACTCAATCATGCTGAGCAAGCCGCCGGAGTGTCGAATGTGTTAGTTCAGCTTTGTGATGTCTTCTTGACAATGCCTGGCGAAGATCCCACTCCGATCAAAACCGCGCTCTGTAAAATTAAATTTGCTGGTTATCAGCGCTGCGTTCAGATCTTTTTTTTTTTCTTTCTTCCTTCCTGTTGCATTGGTTTTCTTCTTCTAAGCAAATGCTAATAGAATGTTTTAAATTTGTGTGCCTCGTGCCGTGTTTTTGTCACCCTTGAAAAACTCTCAAAGAGCCGAATAATGGGTGAATAACAAAGTCCCCTCAGCCAAAATCTACCTTTGTTATTCAGATTTACTCGATTATTTTTCGAATCAGTACCTGATGTTTCAAATATTAATACGCTTTTTGGCACAGGATCTGCCGTTTGCGGCTTATGGGGCGCGGTCCTTAATGGACCACACACTGTCGAGGTTCCTGCTAAAGATCGCACATTTGTCACACGCGTGTAAACTCTGACAGGTTTCCCCCTCGGGGCCGGGTGGGGTTGGGGGTGGGTGGGTGGGGGGGGGGATCAGGACCACCTGCTAGGACCCGAAGACGAAACAATGCGACGCTGTTTTCACACCTTGTTTCTGAGACGTCCGCACGAGATGCCTGTCACTGCACATTTGCGCGTGAATGGAGATTAGCTTGAAACACGGAGGTCGCGCCGATTAGCTGAATGGCCCCAGCGGGAGGCCAGCCGGGGCGATGCTCGCCGCGTTTCCCGACACCTCTGGAGACGGCCACTCCCGGGTGGCGATCATCGGCACCATCGGAACCGATTGTAAAAAAAAAAAAGTAAAAAGAAAACATTGCACCAGTATCGGCAGCTTTACTGTCTTTTCCAGTGGCTTCACTGGCCGCCATGCGGCATGCACGCCGCATCGTCATTATGGTCGCCATTCTTCTACTTTATCTGCCGCGGTTCAGTGGAGCACAACTTACCCAACTTCCTCTTTTTAATTGCCTGCACGCTCATTAAAATTCTGAGAGCCGTGCTTCTTTAAGCTCATTTAGTGTCACCTTAGATGGGAGGAATAGCGGCCGAAGCAGCACCGAGTGTTATTTTGGTAGTAATGACCGGCAAATAGCAAATATTACAAAGAGACGGGTGGTTCCACCTTCTCCCGGGGTCTTGTGAGGGGCCTCGGTCTAATGACCAGCGTCGGCAGAGAGCTCAGAGAAATTGCTCTCCCTTTGTTCAGAGAGTATTTTCATGGGCACTTGAAATCATTAGGTGGTTGTTAAAATGTCTATATATGACGGCTTGTTTGGCCGATGCGCGCTCTCTTTTCTGCTGAGCTCGAAATCAAAACCTTTTAAGCAAAAAAAAAAAGCAGGATTACTATAATTTAACTAATTACCTTTTAGTTCAACGCTTTAATTTTTCTTAAGTCTAAATTAGCATATGTGCAGTTGTAATGACTTTATTTTCATTTTAAAAATTGCAAGCTGTCATTTGTGTTTTTCTGTCCGTACTTTTTTTTCCCCCTCAATAATTGGTCAGTATTTAGATTCATGATAGGAAGAGATGAGAATTAATGCACAATAACAGAAAATATTCAGTCATCTGTTTCCTGTCACACATAAAATGAGATTTGTCTTCACTATTAGGTCCATGTGTGTCATTTTTTTAAAACAAAATTTGTTACAAATTTAATGACACTAACAGGATGTAACCTGCCAGGTATGTTTAGTTAAAATGATCCACATGTCAACACTTTATGGACCCCAACAGCTGTCAGCTATGAGACTTTTTTTCAAATCCAAAATGACCACTTGACATGAGATTGCGCAGCGTGAGAGCTGGGAAAGCACAATGTGGTTCAACCCCGAGCAAAAGATTTAAAGGTTGAAGTGTAAGTGATAAAACACAATCGATATCCTCAAGTCAATATCATGCTTTGTACAAGAAAACATTAGTGGATCGTTCTGAGCATCAGATGAAATCACCCAGCATGTTTTATACTAAATCCCAGTCGTTTCCCAAATGAAATTAGAGCGCAGGCGGGCTTTTAATATGCACTTCCTGAAAGGAACTTTTAAGTCTTTTTTTTTTTTTTTTTTTTTTCCAGAATTTGTGCGTTGGGTGTTTCATCTCGCTCGGCTCTCCCTCAGCGCTCGCTCTGAAATATGATCCTCCGGTTCGGGATCATTCATCATTACTCACCACATGCTGTCAGTGCGCGCCGCTTTCGCTGCTCGTTGTTCTGCGTGTTGACACTGAATAATAGACACACACACTCAGGTCGGATCGTGCTTCTCTTTTGGGGAAACCTCCACGTCTGTGAGATTCTCTCTGCGCTGCGCTGAACGCCGGCGACGCATCAGGATCATGTCAGGATGTCGGGGCGCCGGGTCGGTGGATGTACAGCATCACGGCCTTTCTTTAAAGCAGCAAACATTACTTTATGTAATAAATTTTAAAAAAATCTGTATTTCTGTGGTGTCAGAGTTTAGTTAAGTCTTGATCTGTGTACTTTGCCAAAACATATATATTATTGAAGCGATCTCAGATCAGAAATGGTCGCAAATGTTTGAAGACTCATCCTGCAGTTGGAAAGCGTTTTTCTAACGCTGCAGCCAGTAGGAATGCATGCAGCCTTGCAGGGTGTCTCCGCTGCGCCAGCGGCAGCGCTGGCGTCGAATATCAATTCCAGCTGATGGGGGGGCGTGTAATGCACTTTCAGCACAATTGGCCGCTGAATATATCAATCAAGTGTGAAATACACCCTCTCTACCTCAAAATGCTTTTACCAAAAGTACGGAAAAATGTCGGTCCATGGAGTCCTCATCTTAATTATCATCTGTGATCTTATTTTGTATCTTCAGTGTATCTAATGAGATATTTCCTCATTGGTTTGTTGTGCATGTATTCACTTTCCCATCTCTTGTTTCCCTCCACACAGCTCCTCTGAGAAGTCGCTGCCTTGGAGATCTGCAGGTAAAAAAAAAAACTATTAATTTTTTATTTTTCTTCATGCATTGTGTATGCATTCTGATTTCATTTTGTTTCCTTAATACTCATGCATTGTTAAAAATGTTAAATTATGTTAAAACCCACCATGTCCCGCCTGGTTTTCTGGAACATAATGGTCCATGAGGTCCCTGCGGCTTACTGTTAGACCAGGTCAGCTTTCTGCAGGTTTTTTTCTGAAGCTGTTAAGTTGCAGAGTCAACGGTCAGTGACCACGACCATCTGTTAAACACGTCTTCACTGTAACCTCTGATGTGGAGTGAAGTATTCTCCATCACAGCGATAGAAAGGAATATATGTAACATCAATAACTTGTCTCTCTTCAGTTAAGTGCTTTTCAAATCTCACTCTCCATTTAAAAAAAAAAAAGGGGGGGGGGGGGGGGGGGTTGGGGGAGGTTGGGTGCATAAATGTGCCTGCACACTCGAGTGTGTGTGTGTTTCCGCGGGTGTTTGAAGTGCTGTGCGGTTATGTTTTACATTTCCACAACAATCACTGCTAATACGAGTCCTTTCATCCAAGCGATTTACAGCCTCGGGCCTGTTCTTGTTTTAATAGTTACTTAAGATATTTTCTGCCCACTCAGTCAAAACTCCTTCAGCGACAGGTAGCGGAAGGATTCCTCTCAGAGCCCACCGGTCTGTTTGTTCACAGATCTTTAGGAGAAAAACAGATAACGAATTAAACTCACTAATGTCTTTCATGGCTTATTAATTACATACAGGATTTCTGCAGTGGTCATTAATCTTTTATTTTCGATCTCATCATATTTGCCTATGGGGGGTTGTAGTCGCACATGTTCTCTATTAATACCACACCGTTTGTTTCATTTGAAGCCTGCTCCCTCATTTCCTTTATGAATAGTTGGGGACTAATCACAATCACTGTTTTGCTTTGTATTGATTTCTTATTCTACTGTAGATGATAAATGATAGTCAGACACTGCGATGAATGAATTAAAGTCTAAATGAGTGGCGCAGAGAGATCGGGATAGAAGTGTTAGTGTAGAAATGAGCGTTTTAGCCTCAGGAAATGTCAAAGCAGTCACACCTCGCGTCCGCCGAGAATAGAAAACAAACACCCTTGAATGAAAGCTTCCCCCTTTGTTTCTTTCTGTTTCGCTTCTTATTATTTTTCCACGCCAGCCCGCTCATTGTAATGCTGACAGTTCAAGAACGTCAGCAGTACGTTCAAAATAGACCTCCATGACATGTTTAATAAAACTCAGGGCGAAATCATAACCTGCGTGCTTTGGAAGGTGAAAAAAAATTACAATTTTTCAAGGCAGACAAGCCATCAGAAAAAATGATTTAAGGAATAGGTAAACAATGCCAACTAGTTTGACAGTCCTTGGTAGGTAATTTCATTATTTGTGGCACATAATGAGGCTGTTTGATAAAGAGAAAAACATTGTTCAATAGAACAGAGATTCAAAATCTGAGATCTCATTGAGCTGTTTTGCTAGTAATTACTACCTTTTCCAGCATTTTTATTGTACTAAGTAAACTCATCTGATAATTGAATTAGCGTATGTGAGATCAATGGTCCTCTGGGGTATTTTTGTTAAAGCTTCCCGATGCCCAGACCTGGTACTGCTGTAGATGTGCTTGTTTACATGCACATATTCACTAAATCTTTCCTGGAAGAGATTTGCGATTTCTGTTGTCGTCCAAGTTGTGTTATCTTTTTCATTCTTACGTTGTACACCGCCGCCCCACAGGTCAGCAGTGGTATTACTGCGTTTGCTGTGCATCTGTAAAACTCCCTGAAAACGTACCAGAATACTCAATGATAGTAAATGGCGTGCAGAAGCCATCCATCCATCTTCTGTACCTCTTTATTCAGCTGAGGGTTGCAGAGTTTCTTATAAATACCTGACAGAATTACATGTTGGGATGAGAAAGAAAGGAGAAAGGAGAAGAAAGAAAGGAGATGTGAAAAGTGACGACTTTCTTTTTCCCCAGCGTCCCGGAGAGAAAAGTACTCTTTCCACAGCGGACATGTCACATGTGAAAACAGACACAATGGAGTTGTTGCACATGGTAACCTTAAATGTGAGTCCCAGAATCCTCAGCGATACGTGGATCTCCTTCAGTTTGTGGAGAAGGGCTCTGTCTCTCACTTGGGTGGCTGTCCCTCTCTTTTGTGCTCTTCCCTTTTGACTTTTTGGCATGTCATTTATTACATTCTGTTTTATGATCATCTTTTAATGCACGTTCAAGTATAGAAAAAAAAAAAACCCATCAACACTGCTAGAAATCACGTAGCTGATAGTAAATGCAGAGCACAAGCCTGCATGAATCCGCCTCCAGTCAATCCCATCTGTAAACAGGCAGGCGCCCTTAGATGTCCAGAGGTGGGAGTGTGAGATGCCAGACTGTCAAACACACCAGGCCCGTGTGTCAACACATTTATTCAACAGGTCAGCTTTGACAGTTGGGCGGGGGGCTTCTTCTTCTTCATGGGAATCAACTCTCATTGGACGGGATCGGACTGTTTCCCTTTGTTGCCGCCATGGCAAAAGAAGCCATTGACTGCGGTCACGCTTAACCAGATTATGACTATGAGGAAGTGTTGTGCACGGGGACATTAGTCGGCTAATTTGTGTTTGTTTGCCACACTACTTGTTTTCCTGCATGGGACGAGGGGGGGGGGTGCAGGGGAATGTGGAGCTATTTGGACCGTGGCTGTATACGCGGTATACAAAATGATGGGCCGTCCAGTTTTGACTTCCCAGATTAGTCTCACAGTAAAATTTAATGACTCCAACTGTACACAATTGTGGAACTAATGTTGCAGAAATGATTGTTGACTTTGTTTCCCTCTCACTAACCCCCCCTCCCAAAAAAAAACAAAAACAAACTGTTGATGGCTTTAATGACTATTATAATCTTTCAGTCCCAAAGCACAGACTCTGATTGTTTCACACTCAAAGCCGTCTCTCTCTCTCTCTCTCTCTCTCTCTCTCTCTCTCTCTCTCTCTCTCTCTCTCTCTCTCTCTCTCTCTCTCTCTCTCTCTCTCTCTTCCCGTGTGACTTCCTGCTCCGCTGTGTTTTCTCAGATGCCTCCGCCTCGGGGGACGCCAAGTCTCGGGTGACTGACAGCTCCCAGTCGCCCAGCTACCGCATCAGGGCCGAGTCGGAGCAGGTGTCTCTGTACTCCCCGGAGCAGTCCTCCCTTCATGAAAGTGAGGGTCTGTTCTTGCCTTCTCTATATCTTTGACTGCTCTGTTTTTTGTTTTTGTTGTCTTTTTTTTTTTTTTTTTTTTTTTTTTCCTTGTCTCAGCTCTGCCGATTGCACGCTGTCTCCCGGCTTTTCATTTGATAACACAAACAGCTTGTTTTTCCTGACAGTTTCGTGGGGTTTTACACAGAGTCCCTAAACCTGCGAGTGGCGCAGCTATCACAGGTTATGAATGACTTGATGGCGGCGGCGCTCTAAGTCATCGGGCGGGGCGAATTGCTATCCTTCCTTCTGTCATCTGTCATTACTAATGCTATCCAGGCAAAGGTCACGGCTGTTATGAAACCTCTCATAATGTGTCTCTGGCTTTTCCCTCTCTGCATTTCACTCTCTGTCTTTCTTTCTTTTTTCTTCTTCTCGTCGCTCTCTCAGGGTCCGCGGGGAATTCGTGCAGCTCCACTCAGATGAACTCCTACTCGGACAGCGGCTACCAGGATGCCAGCAGCGGCTACCTCAGCAGCCAGAACCTGGGCAAGTCCGAGCTGAGGATGCAGCACTCGTTCCCTGGCGCCGGCACCGGCACCCTCGTGAGGAGCGCCAGGGCCGAGGGCCAGGCTTCAGCCCAGGTGACATGTCAGGAAGCATCCCGTCAGACCTCTCGTCCCTGACACGTTCAGAGTCTTGTGAACTTTGGCTGTTTCTTGTTGCTCTGTGAAGATTTCAATGAGTCTGCTCTTTTATATGACCATGAAAATCCATCAACATAAGTTACCCTGATGCTTTTATGTGTGTAACACCCAATATTTTTAATAATGTAATAATTTTGGCTATTTGAAATGTTATATTTCTATTTATAATGTAATAACTATGTAATAATTTGCCAACTAAGCATTTGACCCAATATTGGTGTCACATTTTTCCAATAAATCATTGACAGGTTATTTAAATAGCTTTAAAACCTACAAAATGTAGTCGCTGCATCCAATAACTACCGTACATAGATAATAGAGCATTTCTGAGAATTAGATTTTTTTTTTGACTTGGGGGCGTTTTCTTATCAAAAATTGTGATAACGTGGTAGATATCTTTATTCAATGAAAATACGTCCAATTGAGAACTGTCTTTATTTTTTCAGTATTTTATTACTTTATTTGCAAATTATGTCATTATTATCTTTATTTGATTTGAAATGGGCAAAATTATTGCGCAGTCGGCCAGCGTTGATCATCATTCCTTTACTGGTTGCTGCATTCGTGCTTCATAAATGTGATAATTGAAAAACTCGGATTGATATGTTTCAATCTATTATTGAATTTGTTCTCATAGAACACATATGACATATAGCAGAGAACATGATTTTCGTGTGCATGTAAACAAGGCTGTTTTGGCTCCAACTGACCTGAGAGTCAACAGAAACTCACGACTTCTTCAGACTCAAACACTGTCGGTTTAAAAGCACAGTCATGCTTCAGACTGCTGAGAAACCAAACGCTGCTGTCACACGACCGAGGGCGGCGCAAAAGAGAGGGAATAACTATGGCCCCGGGTAAAGTCGTGCCCTGTAATGAATCGCTTTATGTAACGCCGTGTTGCTTGGCGTTTCATTATCACTGCACAGGCCGGTTTATCCCAGCGAGCCGAACATGTTTATATTATTTACAACTATTTTATATAGAGGCGGGTCAACAGTGCAGTTTTTTTCCCCCCGTATTTGCAGGTTCATGCCGTCACCAGCGCCGTGCCGGGCCGGGCTATGCGGAGGGTCAGCTCAGTGCCTTCTCGCTCTCACTCGCCAGCCTACGCCAGCAGCATGTCCCCCTCCCGCGGCTCCCTGCGTACCTCAGCTGGCAGTGCCTACGGCTCCCCGGTGGTGACGGAGCCCAAGCCCCTCTCCAGCCTCTACTCCACGACCCTGCCCTCCGCCCAGCGCGCCGGCACCGGCGGCGCCGGCTCGCAGTACTCCACCCAGAAGAACTCCCCCGCCGCCCTGCGCCGCATGGGCTCCACGAACTCGCGTTCCGGCAGCGCCAGCCGCACGACCTCGCCCTACCAGGCCTCGGCGGGGTCGTCGTCGGGCCGCATGGGCTCCCCTCTGACGATGGCGGACGGCGTCAGCCCTCCGCTGACGAAGCAGCCGACTCACTCGTCGTCTCCGGTCAGAGCGAGCATGACCGCCGTGCCCCAGCACTACAGCTCCACCCTGCCCCGCTCCGTGCTCCACAACGCCGACCCCTACGGACCCCAGAGCTACGACATTTATGAGAGGATGACGCGACCTGACAGCCTTGCAGGTACACACACTCACACACACTCACACAGCTACTAAAAATAGTACATCTGCTCATATATAAAAGAATCTTTTGAATAACCAGAAGTTATTCACAAAGGCTCACTGTTTTCTCTGTATGAGTCACTCTGAGTGGCGCGTGATCGACAGAGAATATGCGTCAACGTTGTCTTTTAAAAGAGCTCAGTTATGAACTCAAAAAAATAAAGTTTTCATTAGTTATCAACATCAGTGAAGACTTTGTCAATCTTAATAGTATTGTCGGCTGTTGGCACGCTGCAGGAGCGTCTCTGGAGTTCAGTTTGTTCTCTCGTCGCTGGCTCTTTTCTAACATGTCAAATCTGAGAGGAAACAGTGACTGAGGGTCTCTGAAAGGTCTGGAGTGCAGCCAAGACAAGGCTCCAGCACGACTGCTAACGCTGGCTGAAAGATCGGAGAATAAATGACATTTTTATGTTATATTATTACAATAAAGTTGATACATTTTACTCCGCTGTGTAAAAGTTTAGTTGAATTATTGTGAGATTCTGCAGTAAAAGGCATCTGTGGATCAGCTTGGTGTCCAGTCATGACATCGTGGGTTCGATCCGCTGCGTCGTCCTCTGTATATATCAAAGTGTCCTTGAGTACAAGACAGTGAACACGGAGTTGATCCCAGTGGTGTGCGAGCGCGTGAATGGGTGAATGTGACAAATCATGTGAAAACAAGTCCAAACTGCTGAAGCGGTAAAACGCATTTCATAAGTGAAGTGGAGTCCACTTAGCATTTAAAATAGGCTGCTCAAGGTTATGGGTGGAGTCATTTTTTAACAAAGTCGAGCAAAAAAAGCGCAGAAGTTCCCTGGTGTGTTTCATCGGCTTGCACACGTCACACTGAGTCCTACAGGGACGGGGTTTAAATGACCAGACAGGTAGCCGGACCGTTTGGTCCAACTGATGGAAGAAGATCTTTAGTTTCATTACGTAGTTTAGGCTCATTACGTTCAATAACATATTTGATTACCGGTATATATTATTGTGTAGAACTGAGTAAGTGTCTTGTTGTGCCGGAGACAAGCGAGACAAAACCAAGCGAAGAACAACTCCTGACTGACCCCTAATTCACCCTGGACACCGATTTGGTGATTCACAACTGTGTCATAACACGCCATGTGATTTGCAGCAGTTCTAGGTGATGTTCATGCTCACAACTTTAACGTACTTAATTTAACTTCATGGTACGCGTGGTGGAAGAGCGCCACAAACTTAAAGGGCTTTTGAGCAAAATGTGGTTTTTATATCAGTCACAAATCACAACGACTTTAGTCTTGTTTTTTATTTTAGCACAAGTCTAATCCTGATCGCAATATTCAACATTATTGTGCGTGGCATGTTAAATAGAGCAGTTTATAGTGTACACTGTCACTTTAAGCACCGAAACAGCTCTTTATTCTCGTACGCGAAGAAGTGTCCTTATGTCGGGAGAAAAACGAAGGGCATTAGAGAAAACATTTCCACAACACGTAATGGAGTTGTTTCTTAATCCATTGTTTTCATGAGTGTATTATCAAGGCAATATTGTCACTGCAATCACTGAGGGAAGAATGAGGTGGCTACGTGCGTACGTGTGTGTGTGTGTGTGTGTGTGTGTGTGTGTAAGTAAGTAAGTAATTTATTCCACAGATCATGAAGACAGAAAGATAATTATCAGAGAATATGCCTGCTCAAATTAGTTTTTTTTTAGTAATCCTTTTCAGATGAATGAGGCAAAAACAAGCTCAGGCTAATGTTTTAGAGCCAAACTCTCTCTCTCTCTCTCTCTCTCTCTCTCTCTCTCTCTCTCTCTCTCTCTCTCTCTCTCTCTCTCTCTCTCTCTCTCTCTCTCTCACACACACACAGCATCTCCTGTAAGAATATAGAGAAATAATACACCATGCTAAAAAAAAAAAAAAAAAAAAAAAGCATGGTAAATATTTAAAATAAATAAAAAAATCCCGGTTTTTGTTTGGACTTCAAAATAATATGAGGCCTTTCAGTTGGAGAATTCAATGAGCCGTTTAAAAACCGGTCGATGTTAAACCCCTTCAACTTTTTTTTTTGATTTCCCCTCCAAAAGCATAAAAGATGAGCTCTTCTCCAGTAAATCCCCTCGACTGTTTTATGGTTAATTGACTTTATTTCTTCTCGACTTCATGCTGCCCGGGCTTATCCTCAGATGCCCTCGTTGACGGTGACGTTCAAGGTGAAGTTTTGTGGTCGTCACGTTGCCCGTTGTCTGTGTGTCCTCCTTGCATGTGCATGTGTGCCCGTTCCTTGTCGTCCGTGTAAAGATCGTCTCCACTCACGTGTTTTTCACGGTGGAAGTGATTCAGATTTTTCTGTTTTGGAGCTACTGTTTGTCCCACATGGGCGTATTAAAAGCTAGAAATCAAGATATGATGTCTTACAATGAGTTTGATGGCTAAGACAGATGTAGAAATACAAGCAATTGCAGTGCACAGGATGTTAAGCATTGAGCTGTGCAGATTTATGGGACAAAACGCACACATGTGGCGAGTTTTGAGTCAAATATGATCGATACAAAATAGTCAGCAGCTCCGATCATTCAGAACTGAAACTGAATTAGAGGTCAATTCTGTTTATTAATTGCTATTATTTTTTTTTATTTTTTTTCTGTTTTGGTTTGGTGTTGTACCCCACACACACACATACTCGCACACACACACACGCTGCTGCTGTGATTGATGATGTGTCCACCCGACCCAAAGGGGTTTTTCAGCTCCCGTCTTCCGAGCCGACCCAGACCTCTCCGGCTCGCTCCCTCTGATAAACCGTCGCCTCCGTGTTTCTCCTCCCGCGTTTCCTCATCTCGCTTTCACCTCCCCGCTCTGTTTCCGTCTCTCTCCAGCTGCCCTCGCCGCCGCCTCCTCCTCCTCCTCCTCCTCCTCCTCACTGTCTCCCATTTCCTCGCCGGCACATCATCTGCACTTTGCCTTTATCACAGTAATTTGTCACAAGTGTCTGATGAGCCTCAGTAGTGGGAAATGGGATGATCACATGATCGGGCTCAATTTCCAGCGTTCAGCAAATACCATCCAGCAGCTCAAACTTGATATTTTTAAGATGTTGGTGAATTTTGTTTTTTGTTTTTTTTTTGTCGGGAGCTTTCGAGAATCCTCTACTCACATCCTTCTTACACACATTTTGTGGTTTCCACTCTCTCAACACACCTCTATCCCTTTCCCACTGTTCTATTTTTCCTCTTTCGTGGCCTTTCTCTGCTCTGCTTTATTTCTGGCCACCCACCTGCACGGTCTGCTCTCCCCGCTTACCTGCACCGCCGCTTGGCAGGATGTCTCAGCCACCCGTCCCCTCCTGAAAAATGAAGACAAATTGTCCCTAATAATATGCTCATTACACTGCATGTCCATTTTCAGAGCAGGACGGGACAGAGAGGGATGACTCAGGAAATGGGATGTGTGTGTTCTCCCTCTGACAGCCAGACCGCCGTGATACTTTTAGCATGTTGTGCTCTATTTTTACCCTCCATTCTCACTTTTGTCTACAAAGATTTTCTGGCAATTTTCCCAGCTTCATTTTGATGAGCTCAGATTGGTTATGGAGAGGTTTTTTTTTTTTTTTTTTTAATAATTTCAGTCGAGCAATGCATTCAGCTGCATCCATTTAAGTGTTTGTTTCTCCAGAGCAGGCGCACGCCAAGCCGCCTCGCCCTTCATCTAGCCTCTCTGCCAAGTGTAATCTGTTAAAGCCACGGTGAGAGGAACTGAGGGGGAGAATTAAATGACTATAACGCTGCAGGAATGTGGGCCATTCATCCTCAATAGACAGCAGTATGTTATTTCTCCCTGACAATTTGCAGATGCTCTTAGAAGTGACTGCAGCCCCTCTATCAGGGGAGCAGAATAAAGAAGGCAGACAGATTAGGCTCCTCTAAGGTTGTTTGAATGTTGCTACTTTCAGGAGCGCTGAGAAGGAGAGATATGCACGAAGGCTCCTGTGCCTGTGAGATTCTGTCGCTCTCACTCGGTCACAGCCGTGCCAAAAAACTCCCCGCCCCGTTCATGTGGCCAAAGCTTTACATGGGATGAGAAGTCTCTGGTGGTCCTAGATGGCCTCATTAACCCCCTTTTTCATTTCCATCCTTTCTTTTCCCACCCCCCCATTTTTTTTTTCTGTTCTCTGCACTTTTTGTCCTGATGCTCCAGCCTGTCCTTATGCCTCCCCACTACCTCTTCGCTCTGTATCCCCCCCCCCCTTACCCGAAACCTTTGAACACCAGAAGCTGAACTGATTTCCTGCCAAGCTGCTGTTAGTGGCCATTGTGTGAGCTGCCACAGAGAGTGAAAGGCTTCCTGGGCTATTGAGTGCACCACAACTGCACACAGCAGCAGAATTATTCTTTTTTATGCTGTTTTACTCCCTACCATGAACAACAACATGCCTCCTCTTCGAGAAAGGCTGTTTATACGCAGTCTGTTAAGTGTAAACATTTTGTTTCTCATAAGCCGCTTGGGAATTTAATAGAACCCATCGATAAGTCTGACATGGCAAAGCCGCAGCCTATATTGCAGCTGCAGTGGTTTATTTAGCAGCAAGTCACAAGGGAGCAGTAAAAACTAAGAGACATAGTCCCTGTAGTGCTTGAAACTTTCTAAGCTGTTTGCTTTAAGTGGCTCTCTGTATTATTTAAATTGCATTGAAAATAATTTATTTAATTGTTAATTAAAAAGACTAATCGTTAAACAATGGCCAAACAGCCGGGTGGCAAACGCGTCAGACTGATATTCACTCAGTGTTTAATAATGTGGAGTGTTGTGATGTGGGTGGGAGCAGGAGGCATCATCAGCAAAACCAATTAAGTTGTCATAGATAGTCCTGTGTCTACGTAATGTATGTTTGTTTCTCTTTTTACTTGTAAGTTTTGGACAAAAGTCAAATGTGATAAAAAGCAATTTGAGTGATTGAATTCAATTTCAAAAGTCTAAATTCTCCTACAGACTACAATACATCCATCCGTCCATTTTCAATCACTTATCTGGGACTGGGTAATGTCTAAGCAGGGATGCCCATACTTCCCCGTCCCCAGACACTTCCTCCAGCTCTTCCGGGAGGATACCGAGGCGTTCCCAGGCCAGCTGGGAGACATAGTCTCCCCGGCGTGTCCTAGGTCTTCCCCAGGGCCTCCTCTCAGCAGGACATGTCCGGAACACCTCCCTAAGGACGCATCCAGGAGGCATCCTCAACAGATGCCAGAGCTCAGACCTCAGCTACTCCAAGCTCCTCCCCATTTGCTGAGCTTGTCACCCTGTCTCTAAGGGAGCCTAGCCACCGTACAGAGGAAGCTCATTTCAGCCACTTGTAACCAGGATCTGTCCATTTGGTCATGACCCAAAGCTCATGACCATAGGTGAGAGTAGGAACATAGACTGACCGGTAAATCGAGTTTTGCCTTTCGGCTCAGCTCCCTCTTCACCGTGACGGACCGATACTGCACCGTGGCACCCCTGGTGCCTTGCCACCGAGGAGCTTACCCACCACCTCGGTGACTTCAGCTTGGGTGATGAATGAGTCCATCCTTGAGACCTCAGCCTCTGCTTCCTCCAAGGAAGATGCCGTGACAGGATTGAGGAGGTCCTCGAAGTATTCCTTCCTCCATCCGATAATATCCCAAGTTGAAATTAGCAGCTCCCCTCCTCCACTATAAACAGTGTTGGACGAGACCTGCTTTCCCCTCCTGAGGCGCCGGACGGATTGTCAGAATTTCCTCGAGGCCAAAAGATAGTGCTCCTCCATGGCCTCTCCGAACTCCTCCAAAACACAAGTTTTTTCCTCCACAACCACTCGGGCTGTAGTCCACCTGGCCTGCTGGTCAGCTGCTTCGAGAGTTCCACAAACTAGCAGGGCTCGATAAGACTCCTTTTTCAGCTTCACGGCAGCCCTTACTTCCGGTGTCCACCACCGGGTTCAGGGATTGCTGCCACGGCAGACACCGGGGATCTTGTGACTTCAGCTCTGAGCAGCTGCTTCATCAATGGATGCGGAGAACATGGTCCACTCGGATTCAGCCTCCCCAGCCTCCCTCGCGATCTGATGATATTATATGATCTTATGACAACAGTTTTGACTGCACAGTGTTCTGCCATTGAATTTGAAATAATGATCGTTATGCTGTACTTCATTGTGCAAGAAAAAAGAATATCCTTGAAATAAATGAACTACGTTTCGATCTGTTCTGGTTGCATTTAAGTGCAGAGACAAAGAAGTAGATGTAGGAAGTTGATGTGGTCCAGTATTTTACCTCCTTTGAGGATCTGCAAGCTTTTGTTTTGATGCCAGTCGCTGTTGCTTGTAGCTGCAGTCACACTTTGCGGTGTAGTAAGGTGGTGATTGTGAGATTTCTGACAGTGTCAGATCATCGGAGACTGTCTGTGAGTGCAGAACTGTGAAAGCAACAAGTTGCAAGCCCCTCATACTGTACTACAAAAAAGCAGATTTTAGTCCTGGTTTGGCCAAAAGTGCTCATTATATAGTCATCTTTAATGGTGCCAGTTAGTCTTAATTTATCATTTATATACTTTAACATAGTTTAATCAAGATTACCGAATTAATCTTCTTTTATCTCATCCTGCTCTTTATGCAGTCTACTGTTTTTTTAATCTCATTATGCTCAATATATGATGGAAAATATGAAAAAGTTTGTTTTCCTGACGTTGCTGATGATAGTGTTGTTTGTGTTACTATTCAGAACTGTAAATTACAGTTCTGTCTTCATGTGCTTCTGTCACTTGATGAGTGCAGATGAAATTATAGACATTTTATTTCAACTGTGACATCAACTTCAATACCATGTTGTTATTTTGTAACTATTGGTGTGCACTCTATGGTTTTGTGCTTGTGCTGTGTCACACTGCTTTATCCTGTAAACATATGTATCTGTTAGTGAAAACTGCTGGTTGGACCTCAGATTACGGTGTTCCCCACGAGTTGACTTAATAGTAGCTGTGATGTTGTACTCGAACAGAAAGCAGACAGGAACAGCCAAAACTTGTTTTCTCCCCCGAAACTCTCCTCATTTATTTACAAACCAGCATACCATAGCTTGTGTTTTTGTTCCGGTTATGTTTAAACACACTTCTGAGGCCAGCCTTAGAGTCGGGCTCGCTCAGTCTGGCTCACTATTATTGACTTTGAAAATCTTTACTAGACTTGCCTCCAGAGTGTCTCTGCTCAAAAAAAAAAAAAAAAAGATACAAATGTGCTTATTTATTAATTTCCTCTGTTTCAAACTGACAAGACGCCCTCATTTAGCTGGTTCTGCATGGCGGAGCCGGTGTTGAGCGCCAGTCTGCGCCTCAGCCCGTACAGTCGCAGAAAACCCAAGCGACATTTAGGGGCTCGTGAAATGTGCAATGAGCAGTAAGTTACCAACTGTACAGCGGTCCGCCGGGGTTCACAGCTTAGCGAGCTTCACTGATGTGAGCTCTAACACAAACACAATGGGCGTGAAGACCGCTCCAGTTGTTTGGGTTAGGTAGACAAGAATGCAGACTGGAGAAAAGCAAAGCCATATCCACCTCTTTATTTACTGTCCCCGTGTCTCTGGAATGCTTCTCCAGAATCAGAGCTCAGACCCTGACCCACTTTTCTTATTTAACAGTAGAAATGTGAGCGTTGTTGTAGTGTGCTACAAGGTTTGCTGTGTCTCAACAGCCTGTTGAGCCCTGAGCTTAATAAAATCAGGAAATGATTGGCTGAGTCACGCCGTGATTGCGCTCCATTTTTCGAGCGTTAGCCCGTGGTTATTTTTGAGAGAACCTGCGCAGCCTATTATTCGTCTGCCACCCAATGTAATGGGGTCCCTTTTAATCAATTGTTTCATCTTTTTTCCCTTAATAGCAACTTGGGTTATTAGAGATTGTGCGACCAATTTAAAACTCGATCTCCTCGTAGCCGCGTCTTTTAAAGGTATTAAAGGGTGCACTTGTTAATATTTAAGCAAAGAACCTTAATGTATATCTTTAATTTGCATGTTGTCAACCTGTTGAATTTCATTTAGTAACTGGACGTTTCTCCTCAATGTGAACAGTGTATAATTATCATAGCGTTGTGATTCCATCATCTTGTTCCTTTACGGTGTTGATTACTCTGAGTAAACTGGAGCTGATTGCTGTTCAGCTTCTCCTGTCTTCTTTGTGTGTGATAACTTGCGAAACAGTCATAAACATGCTGAATTCATTTCCATACAGAGGCATTATGAGAGATGTGGGAGTAACGGTTGTGTTTCAGTGGCGTCAGGTCGCTGATTGGTCGCAGCCCGTTTTCCCAGCGTCTCCTCGTAGCGGTTGCTGTGGTCAGCACTCATCAGACGCTCATTCCACCTATTCAGAGGTGTATTTAACTTCTGCTTCTGTGGAGCGTTCTTGGACAAAAGGAGACTGATTAACTGCAAAATGCAAACAAAAGTGACCTCTGGAGCCAGTTTCAGTTCTTCATGATCATTTCTCAACATTTATACTTTTACACTGTTTTTTAAAAGACAAGCTAATCATACGTTGGCAATCACTGGCCGGTTTCTTTGAATCATCTTTAAATAATTTCTTAAATTTCTCAGTGCGCAGTGTTTGCAGTTTTGTTTTCCCCGCCATGAGTATTTATTTATTGTATTATAGTTTAATATTAAAGATGCGATCGGGATTCATTATACATTATTTACTCTCTGCCATATAAAATTAATCTTCATCCACTTCGAAGATCAACTTCGACATGCTGGATTTGTGCTTCTTATCGGTCAGAGTAGCACCGCAAAAACCACATCTGCTCACGTTTCAGTCAACTTTGCATGACTGCCGTGCGTCGATGTAGTGCCGACCGTGCAAATCGGTGAACCGCATTATCATGCAAGAGTGACGTTAACTTTGACGACAATAAAAGGAGGCATGCAGTTTATTGTGATTGATCGCTGAAATCAAAACGGGTACCAGGTGACTCAAAGCTGACTGAATTAATTGTTGAGTCGGAGGATGTTGGCTTGGGACTCTCTGGGTCTCCAGGTCCAGACTTAAACCTCTTTAGGTTTTATGTGAAAGTGGTTTGAAATAAATCCACACCCAAGCTTTTATCTCTGCGTGTTTTGCTCTCTGCCTCGGTAGTCCTGTCCGATACTCTTATCGCGGTGAATAATCTGAATGTAATTCAGTGTCCTGTACAATAACACTTTGACAGGATACGTGGACGCTGAATAGCAATTTCTTTCAGGCCCCAAAAACCTTTGACACCTCAGACAGTCACACACTGTTTATCTGCTGACCATCTTCCCACGCCTACAGGGATACGGAGCTCGTATGCCAGTCAGCACAGTCAGCTGGGCCAGGACCTGAGGTCAAACATCTCCCCGGACCGTCACATCGCCCCGATCTACGAGGACCGGACGTTCCAGGGTCCGCTGTACCGCAGCCCGAGCCACACCCAGCCGGGAACCCTCTACAGGAGCGCCTCAGGTCGGTCCTGTATTATTTAGATCACTAATTCTCCAATGTTTTGAGTCGCACCAGTGGTAAATGTGCTCCCATAAACTGACATTTTGAAATCTAAAATTTACATTTAAAATAAATGTAATCTTTCTTTGCGTTCATGATTGATTATGTTGTGGATGGTTTTCCTCCCACAGTCCAAAAACATGCCTGTGAGGTTAATTGCCCATAGGTGTGAACATAAGTGTGTGTGTGATTATTTGCCCTGTGATGAACTGGCAGCCTGTCCAGAGCCTTTACCCGTAATTACCTGGGACTGACTCCAGGAACATGCAACCCAGAATGGAAGAGAGTAGAAATGTGAGCTGGTTCCAGTTGAAGATGTTTTCTGGGTACTAAAAACATCCTTCCATCTTCTATATTACTTTATGTTTTTCCTGGATGTCAAAAACACTCACATTCACATCTACAGGCAGTTTACACTCACTGATAAAAGTCCACTGTATGTTTTTGGACTGTGGGAGGAAACCAGAGTATCCATTAAAGACCCACGCAAGGGTAAACATGTAAACTGCACACAGAAATGACTCTGATCAAATATCTTCCCACTGTGAGACTTTTAACTGCTACAGCACAGTGTGGTCCGTAGTGGATGCAGAAAAAGGGGAATCCTGTTCATAATGGGACTGTAAATGTGAACACGATTCACAATGTTAGGGTCAAATGTGAGCGTTTCAGAGAAATCGGTTAATGAGAAAGTGTCAGAGTCTTGAGACGGTTGTGTGCAGCAGCACTGCAGTGTGGAGGAAGCCGCAGCAAACAACACACACTGCTGTTCCAAGTGCATTTTATGTGTGACAGATCAGCCTTCAAATTATTTTCAAATCTACCAGAAACTCCATTTAGTTTTTTTTTTGGTTTTTTTTCCCTGATATTCTCTCTTCCTCTCTCTTTTTTTCTTTGTGGTGTTTCCATTTCCACATGGTGAACTCACACACCAACATTTTCATTCCAACCGAGTGTCTGGTCACTGCAGGAGTGTTTCAGACTTGCTTGTGTCGTTCTTATACATGCCTGACCGCACAAAGCTCAGGCGGCCTTGGCTCCGGTGTGTTACGCACCGTTTGTCCTTCCGCGCGCCCTTTAGCACCATGTGTGTTTCGTCTTCCTCTCCTGTTTTCGTCTCTTGATTTCAGTGTTTCTTTCTGCCGCCCCCCCCCCCCCCACCCTCCCCTGTCAGACGGAGAGGCCGAGACATGAGTTAATGGGCAGGTTCTGATATGTCATCCTGCCACAAAGGAGTCCATTACCCGTGTGTCACACTAAGAAGGAGAGGCAGGATGAAGGGGTGCAGGGGACAGCTCGGTTACCCACGTCCTCAGACTGCTGCCTGCCGTGCTCTCCTGATGCTGGCGCTCTCTTCTCATCATCTCTCCTGCCTCAGATGCACATGTTTGGCTGCCACTGACACACACCAACACACACACACACACACACACACTCCATTCAGCCCTCTCCCTGGCACACCGGAGATCTGCTTAGACCGATAAAGTTACTAATAAATGCTATTGATGCTGCCGAGGAGCCTCACAGACAAGCTGCAGTGTGTTTATGGGAGCTGGAGGGAGGCGGAGGGGCTTTTCCGATATAGAATCTGTGTAACAGCCGCCTCATTAAAAAGAATCCAATTTAATCCCCAAGTTGGCTTTGTTATGCTGTGAAATGAAATTTCAATGGCCAATTTTCCTCAACTAGCTTTTCATGCGTTTTGGCTTTTTTTTTTTTCTGTAAGCTTGAACTGTACTTTCATTGTGAAAGTGGGAGCAAGATTTTTTTATTTATTTTTTTTTCTAAATGGGAGTATCAATTCTTTGCTGAAAAGGAGAGGAATGGACTGTAAGCAGCGCCGCTAAAGCCTGCAAAGCTACACTGTGTTGTTTATAACGTGCCCTCCAGTGTCTTTGGCTCTGGGAGGATACATTTTGGGGAGATAGCCATATTGCGGGGCAGAGCTACCGGCCAGCATGGAAGTGCACCGATGCGAGAAATTGTGTTTTTGGACTAACCCCGCAAGTCGACGTCTTGGTTCCTGGTAGGAGGGACTTCGGCGAGCTCGTGCCCGGTAATGCTGGGCAGCTGATGCTGATCTGACCGGCGCAGCGAGTCATGCTGCCACGGGTCACGTGGCTCTGGTGAGAAACGGGGCTAAATCCAACCAGCTTGTTTATGCAGTTCTGTGTTTGTGACCTACTGTGTTTATTAAATCTGGGTCATAATATCACTCTGAGAGAATGAAATGAGGAGGAACGACGAACGACGCAAGACGCTCCCGGCCCCACTTCTCTTCATGTTTGTATTTGTGATGCTTCCGCTTTACAAGTGTGTGTTTTTTTGGACTGGATTTGGAACCCGGCATGGTTTACCGAAGAGTCTGCGCCGCGTTCGCACAAAGTTAGAGTGAGGATGAAATGAAGTGAAGGAGCGGGGAAGGCGGAGGAGAAGGGATTTCTGGATCGGCACGCAGGTTGGAGCCTCTGATACGCTTTGAAAGCCAGCAGGAACCCTCCGGCTAAACACAAATCTTGTAAAAGCAAAACAAGCAAAGCGGTCTTTGAATTAGAAGAGTTCTGCTTTGTGCAACCGCGGGAGCTGCGTTTTATCCTCGTCATTAATTGGTTCCAGATTTGAGAAGTTGCTGAGTGTGTCAGAAAGGCCGCATGCCTGCGTCTCCAGCCCTATAGTTGTACGCTGCGTCCCAAGCGCTGTGTTTAAAGGTCAGAGCCCCGCTAATCTTCCCCCGACGACGCTTTTCTCAACCGGCATGTGTTTGTTTTGTGAGTTTTAATCCTGACCGTTTTTGTTTTCGCCCCCCCAGGTGTGGGGAGTCTGCAGAGGACGTCCAGCCAGCGCAGCGCCATGACCTACCAAAGAAACAACTACGCTCTCAACACGGCGGCCACCTACGCCGATCCCTACCGCTCCGCGCAGTACCGGCCCTCCGATCCCGGCTTCACCCGCCAGGCCGTCGTCATGGACGACGGCGCCACCCGTTCTCCCTCGATCGACAGCATTCAGAAAGACCCGAGGTGAGAACCGCTCAGACCGTTCTGCGTTCAGTCGCCGGCGTCACTGAATGGAGCTGCTTCCGCTTACAGGACATCCCAGTTTCTGCTGGGTCGACACCAGTGTCCTCTTACTGTTCAAACAGAGAGCCCCCCCCGGGTAGCCGCACGCCGCCCGCGCCATTAATCCGGCTCAGCTCCGCCCGGCTACTTAACAATAGACCCTCACATGCGCCGGAGTGCTGCGTCTGCGACGTACGCGAGCGCACGCCTGGATCGACACTTGCAGTAAACTCCTGACCCTGCACATTGGGAGCCGTGTTTACAATGCGTGTGTGCTGCGGTGGCGTAACTACTTCACGCGAGCACACCGCAGGGATTAGCGTGGCCCGGGTCCATTCAGGAAGTGCACTGGCAGAAAAATTTTCCTCTAAAATATTTCTTAACAGGGCTCCTGTCTGGGGGGAAATCCTTGAGTGAATTTCTCAGCTTTGGCTCGAAGGAGACAAATTTCTTTGGGCCAGTCTGGGGGTTTTACTGCTCATAATTCACAATCAGTCAAGCAAAGACTTTTCTGCTGCAACTTAGATGCAAGAAGTATCGTTTTTGTCACCTGCTTTGAGATACCAGAGCGTGGCTGCTGCTCTGGCTGCGGAAATATCTGCAAAGCGTGACAAATGGAAAACATTTAAATAAGAGATGTGGTGATGTATATTGCAGAAATGGCTTAATCAATATCTCTTAAGAGCGGCCCAGACACAGTGAATTCCTCCTGTCTTTGTGGAGTTTACCACAGTAAAAGGGCAGCAAACCAAGTGTGACCAGAGTGGACTGTAATATGCAACCGGATGTGAATGTAATTTCCTGGGTTTATCAGTTTTGCCCTGCGGTGCTGCAGGATTCATTTTGAGAGGGGGAAAGAAGTGCCTGTGGTGTGATTTTTTTTAAGGAGGGAGAGCTGTTTCTGTCTTCATGCTGATACCTGTGCTTCCAGAGAGTTTGCGTGGCGTGACCCGGAGCTGACGGAGGTGATTCACATGCTGCAGCACCACTTCCCCTCGGTGCAGGCCAACGCCGCCGCCTACCTGCAGCACCTGTGCTTCGGCGATAACCGAATCAAGACCGAGGTACGGCCACGATTGCCTCGCTCCATCTCAGCAGAGAGAACCTTTTTTGTTTGTCAAATCATTAGTATTACTCATGTGAAGGTTTATTTTAATTCAAGGAGCTTTAGTGATCAGTTCTGCTGCACTCGACAATCTCTAGAAATAATCTCATTCAGGCAACAATTCCTAAAATGTACAAATGTGAAAATAATGTCTTTCAAAGAAAAAACAAGAGCTTATTGTGCCTTTGTGTTTGCGCTTTTGAAGATTTCGTCGCACAAGGCTTCAAACCTTTCTTCAGTTCCAAGAAAAATGTCCGCTCAGTTATTAGAAATTGGCAGAATGTGTAAAATCTCTTTGAGTTTGTTGCACCACAGAAAATTGTGTTGCTACCAAAATACCAAACCATATTTCTGCACCAGTGTGGTCCACTTTCATGAGCGTGAGTGCCACGTTATACACAGCTAATACGCAGAAAAAGTGAGAAAAGTAGCTCTGGAAATAAACTTTAGTGCAGTTGAGACTGTAACCTGGACCAAACTCTGGATGTGATCGACTTTACAAGCTCCATATTCTTGCGTTTTGCTGTAATAGATGTGGAAAATGATGTAACCTGTGCTGCCGCTTTAACTGTGTGAGCGAGAACAACTGTCCACATCTGGAGAGCGACGATCCTCTCCGTCCAGAACTGGATACAGCTGGTTGAAGCGTTCATTTATTAACATGTGTAATGTATTGAAAATGAAATCCCAGAAGGTGATTCACACAAACTCTAGTCGTACCGGATTTCACGACAGACTGGCGGAAAGGAGTACAAGTTGTCACTGCACCGGCGAAAACGTTCCTTGTGTTATAAAATCTTTCCGTTCCCACAGTATTTTAACTCAGACATCTATTTCTTTTCTTTCTTTCTTTTTTTTTTTTCCTTCAGACATTAAAGGTCAAACTTGTCTTCTCCAACATAAAGTATTTTGTTGAAAGATGCTACTTTTTGATGGAAAAGCAGTGAAAGAGAAATAGGACATCGCCCGAAAAAAGGGAGGTTTTTGTATTTTCAGGTGCCAAATGTCAGTATATCACAAAACGGTTCATTCTACGCCATAAAGAAGGTAACGCTTGTTTTGATAGAACCTTTTTTCAGGATATACTATTTCCCATGCTCCAGAGGAAAATATAAATTCCATTTTCTGCCTCCTGTGGTTAAGGCTCTTTCCATGGTCATAGATTAGCATTACTTTCCCAAATAATTCATGTTTTGCGTGTGTACATTCTCTTGTCACATGAATAAATGCATGAATTTGTTCGGCACAATGTATAAGAAGGGGAAAAAAAGCATTGGAAGTCCGAGCCATTTCCTATGTTTTTTTTTTTTTTTTTATTTTCCCCAGAGATTAACAAAGAATTTTGCATTCTAATTCTATTAATAGATCTGTTCTGTCCACAGGTGTGTCGACTGGGAGGAATTAAGCACCTGGTGGATCTCCTGGACCACAAAGTCATCGAGGTCCAGAGGAACTCCTGTGGAGCTCTGAGGAACCTGGTTTACGGCAAAGCTATGGACGAGAACAAGATCGCCGTGAGGAATGCGGGAGGCATCCCGGCCCTGCTGCGCCTGCTAAGAAAGACGGTGGACGCGGAAGTGCGGGAGCTCGTCACAGGTCGGTCACGTGTAAAGAGTCTGCGGGGCGGGGGGGTTACTGTACCGTACTGTAACTCAGGACTGCTAACATGGCTTGGAGCTCCGCGCCACGGTTAACCGTCGAGAATTGCTCCTGAAGTTGAGGTGTGAATCAAGATGCTTTGGATAAACAATGAAACGACTCGCTGCGGTCAGCCACAGCGTTATGAATGGAACCGAGTCACGGAGGACTGCTGCTGCTGCTGTTACTCACATTTGTATGATTTCCAACTACTTGAAGCCACATTTCCAAAACATCCTCATCGTTTTATTACTCAGGCTGCAGACAGATTAACTGTCTTCTCTGTTAGGTCTCATTCTCTCTGCGTCGGACTGTGTGCAGCATGTCGCTGTGTTGTTGGAGCTCCGCAAACAGGGTAATAATCGGAGTTGTTTAGGATCAGGGCGGAGCGCTATAGGAATAAGCAAGCCAAGATGTTTGGCTCCCAGCTGGCTGAGTCAGCTGTTTGAGCCGGACTCCATCCCCCAGTCTTATTTGTTCAAAGGTTTCAGCCCAGTTGTCTCTCCGTGGAGGACGATGTGGTCAGAGCATGAGCACAGCCTCTTTTTTTTTTTCTTTTTGCATTGTCTGGTTTGTAATTGTTGTCTCTGTGTTTGCTTCAAAACCAAAGAAGGAAAACAATCCTCAGTTTTGCAAGCGTACAGTTTGCCTATGCTCACAAACACTGCTGAAATCAATGTGTCTGTTTGCTTTTGAATTTTCAAAAGACATGTAAAGTTTTAGTGCCTTTCCTGTGAGCGCGGTGTTTCCCTTTCATCCGCTCGTCCCTGGGTTAACTGTGGGTGGTGCGGACCCCAGCATAGGGGGCGTTTTGAAAAGGTCAGCAGTGCATCGCTTCTGATAATTACAGCTAAAGTGTACAATCCACGTAAAGAGTTTTCATGCGGGTGACAAGAGCTTCTCGCTCTGGAAGCTTGAGTGGAACAGACAGCAATCCTTCACACACTCTTCCTCATTTCACCTACACAGCGTCATGTGTGTATTCATCACTGAAGTTAAGCAGCTTTGTCAAAAGGTCAGTCCACCAGTTGTCAGAAGTCCCGGCGTCCCATTGTGTTAGTGTCTCCGTCTCCGCTTCTTTTTTAGCGGTCCAGGTGTCATCTGAGCTTCTGTGCAGGACAATGGCCCACCCCAGCGTCGGGTCAGGGGTCATGTTGTTGGGGAGTCTGAATGCGATCTTGTTGGTTTACCTGCCTGTTCTGCCAGCAGCTGGTGTGGTTGTTGATCTGTCCTCAGTTCGCCCCAGAGGTCAAAAGTCAAAGCCCGCCGCTCGGTCATCTCCCCCGAGGGCACAGACACCTGAATTCAGCTCTCAAACACACATTAAACACACACACTTTAATGTATTCGATTCTTGTTAAAACTTAATGAAATATTAACTTGAAATATCTAATGTCTGAGTTGTTCTTTTTTTTAAACTAACACAACTTTTTGAAAAGTGAAGCTTTAAATTTACTGTGAGATCAGCTGGAAAGCTTCACCACATAAACTTTCTTTTTTTCCAATTATTGGCGTGAAATGCTGTGTTTGTTTTCCGAGGAAGAAAGATTGGAGGAGGTTAATGACCTTTTGATCAAATGAAAAATGAGAAAAGTATCTGGATCCAAAATGAATCCAGTTGTAGCCATCAGCACTAATACACTGTCTTCCACAGCACGGGGGAGAAAATGAGAAAACGCCCACCGGAGTGCTCGCCAGGCTGGCCCCTCCGAGGGCCGGTCGATGCGGCATTGACAGCTTTTCTAGTCTAACTCCTTAAAATTGACAGGTTAATAAACCGGGCGGTTTTTGAGTAATCCGCATCGTTTTGGAGAAAAGAAAAAACAAAACAATGCTGCCGAGCCGGGCGCCGCTTCTTCACCAGGCGGAGTTAATGGCTCGCTGCTCTGTGGTTTAAAACTCAAAAGATGGCCTCAGAGGAGCAGTCGCTCGCTTCCCCGATCCGTCATCCAGGATGTGAGGGTGAGGATGTGGCCTCATGAAAAGTTAAGCCTGGTGGCTGCAGCGGTGTTAATATTATTATCAGTAGCAGTGATATTGGTGTTAGTAGTGGTAGTATGATCATTTTTTTGGCAATTAATTTTCCTAGGTCAAGGGAAAAAAGAACGATCAGCCCATAGACACCAGCTAACAACAGGGGGAATGTATTTTTTAATTTCATCGTGTGTTTAGGAACATGCAGAGGATTTATTATCTACACACGTGCCACATGTTGGAAGTCAGTCAAGGAGCAAATGCGGTATATCTTCATAGCTAAATCATTAGACGTCAGGTATTCGGTTCAAATAGTTGCTGTATCAGTGGTTCGGCAGCTGCCACAGTGTGTATAAAAGCTCCCCCCCCCCCCGCCTCCCCAACTCCCCCCGCCGCCCCGCTGCCCGCTCCTCTGCTCTCTGGATAGATTATTGGCTTTGGTGTCACAGCGATGTTTACCTTGGGTCAATGTTTTAAAGCCCAGCAAAAGCAGAAGAGAGCAAGTCACAGAGCATAGAACGAGCTTTAGCCCCATGTTTGCACAGACACACACACACACACACACGCGCGCGCGCAGGTCTGCTCCATCTGACTGTCAGATATGACTTATGGGTATTGCTGCCGGTGTTGCTCCACTGACAGCGTTGTCAGTCACACCTCAATAAATTCTGCGGTTGATTTTTCTGGCGTGCTGCCGCCACAGGACCAGCCCGAAATCCTGCAGAGAGCATTCATTTCTACAAATTGATGTTTGTGGAGGAACTGGTTGTCGGGGAGAGGTTGGGAGCTGTTGTTGTTTTTCGCCGTGGACTGAGTGGATCGTGGCGTTAAAAGGGAGCGGAGACACTGGTCAGCGGGCGTGACGGCGCCATCGGTGCATTAGTGCTCCCGTTTCAGAGCCATCTTTGTGTCTCCCCTGAGAAAGGTAAACACGGCCCTGAATGCGCCGCCGCACGCGGCACAGGTCGATCACTGCAGAAGTTTGATTACGTTTCACCCCACTGGGTGAAATGCAAGGGTTAGACGTCTCTGCTTCAGTTTACATGTTCTCCCTGTGCGCGATTGTATGTAGTTGGATGGATGACTAAAGTGAACACTATACAGTACGGTGTTGCCATATACATTTACATGCACTCTCAAGCGATGTCCTGTCAGATTTGTCTTCTGAAAAATATGAATCAAATGATAGAAGTTAAAGGATTTTAATGGGTTTGAAATCGCATTCTTGTTACAGTAATAAAGATAATGGTAAGTGAAATTGTCGATTGAATGACTGGCAGAGGCTCAGACGCTGTGTGCCAGGCTGTGTAGCATTTTGGCAGCCGCGCGTCCAGAAATGGGCTCCTGGGCCGCATTACAGACTGTTAGCGTCTCCGCCGCTTCAATTAGAGCGAATGGGAACGGCGTACTGAGAGAACATAAACAGTGAGGTGGGGAGAGAAGATGTCAGGGAAGCTTATCATTATTTCTGACCTCAATGAGCCGTCTGTGTGTGAGTAAAAAAAAAAAAAAAACATATACAAGCACAGGCAAGGCTCGCCGCCGTACCGTCTTCAGGTCATGTCGTGTATCCGAGCTGAGGTGTGCAAGTTTAAGAAAAACAGAGGCCAGCACTGTGTGTGATTCATGAAGAATTCACTTGAAGCGCTCACACACAGGCCACACTGTTCATGTGCCTTGCAGTTCAGTTGTGCTTTCTCTTTCGTGAATATTCCTGATGTTTTTTTCCTGCACGGTTGCCCATGTCCCGCAGAAGAGGATCTCTGTCGTGGTTTAAGCCAAGCAGCGAGAGCCGTCTAATTAAAAGAACATGCTGCATGCTGGATAATCCCTGACAGATGTTGCATCAAAGGACTGTGCACGATTATCAGCGTTTACCAAAAGTAGGTTTGAATTGAGTGGAGTGATGGTGAGATATCTGAAGCCATGACATTATTTATATTTAATTTCAAATGATGGAGCTGATGCCATATAGCGTCCCGCCCCATCTTATTTCTTTTATTTTTCATTTCAAACAAATAATCCCTGCCCAGAGGAGATCCTGCCTGGATGAAATTTGATATTTGAGTCTGATACCTTGATACCAGAGCCGTGGTTTCCTTTCAGAAGAGGTTTTCTTCGAACTCGTGTTCTGCATCTGTTTGCTTGTTTGTCCTGATCTGTGCATGAACACATCCCCACCTTACTGAGTTATTAAAAGCCCGAGCCCTAACCTCACACGACGGCTGACACAGCTGGAGGCTTGCATGCACACTTCTTCTTCTCAGGGCCTGCCGTCTGTCTCCTCAGGGGTGCTGTGGAACCTGTCGTCGTGCGACGCCGTCAAGATGACAATCATCCGGGACGCTCTAACCACTCTGACCAACACTGTGATCATCCCTCACTCCGGGTGGAGCAGCTCCGCCTTCGACGACGACCACAAGCTGAAGTTCCACTCCTCGCTGGTGCTGAGGAACACCACGGGCTGCCTGAGGTGAACCACCTGATGCTCACACTTGGCACTAGCACCCCACAGTGGACGTGTGCTGGTATTACATGGGTCTTTTTAGGATGAGGTCATACTTTGGCTCTGCTTGAATTATATTCATGTTGTCTGTTTATCCAGCCCAGGGGACCCCAGGGCGCACTCAGGGAAACCCGTACAATAATGAAAACATTATTTTCAAGTGACTTTTAGAGCAGTGTTTCTTAAAGTCATTGTAGAAACATGTGTTCGGTTGTGACGTTTTAATTTTGCCCCATATTTCCTGTACCTGTAATTCTGACCTGCCTTGTTTCACTTGCAAAGACTCCATCAGTTCATAGACGATTACAGGCCGAGATGATTTAATAGTCCTGACTGTGTCTCTCCCGGGGCTTCTTCCTTTGAAGATATTGCGCGGCATGCTGAGCTTAGCCTTTAATTGCTGACAGTTAGTCGAGCCGACGATGTCTCCATGCTACGCAAACATTCCTGCGCATGGATGCTAGTTCCCCTATTTACCCAGCAGAGTGTTGTAATTACCTCAGCCAGACCACACACACACACACACACACACACACACACACACACACACACACACACACACACACACTCATCTCATGTATTATGGATGGTGTATGGGGATGACAAAACCAACATTACAGGCTCAAAAGGGACACACACACACACTGCCATCATTGTGTTTGTGTATGCTCATCTGTTTGTTGAGGAAAGTCCCAAATCAAATGCCTTGGTGTGTGTGTGTGTGTGTGTGTCTGTCTGTCTTTGTCTGTGTGTGGATTTTAAAAAAAGGAACCTGAGTTCAGCTGGTGAGGAGGCCAGAAAACAGATGCGCACCTGTGAGGGTCTGATTGACTCACTGCTGTACGTCATCAAAGCCTGTGTGAACACCTCTGACTTTGACAGCAAGGTATGTGAACACACACAAATACACACACACACACACTCACTCAGCCAAGAGGAGAACATGCAGCCTCATGATAAGAGACTCAGGGGAAAATCCTGCTTGTCCCTGTTTGAGCCCGTTTCACTGTTTCTGTCCAAATGACCCCCACAGCTTTGTTACCAAAAATAAAACTTACGAGAAAACGTATGACAATGTAGTTTTTTTTGTTTTTTGTTTTTTTTTTTCATATTTCATTGTAGGTATAAAGAAAAAATGTCTTTTTTTTTTTTTTCCTTTCCTGATATATCACTTCCGGAATGATTAACAAAATCCTCATCGACGTGGACCTAATGCATCATTGTACAAACTGTAACTGTAACTAGTCTAGAGAACTATTTGTTTTTTGGAGATCATCTCCCGAGAGAACTTCAACTTTATCCAGCTCAGGGCTGAAAGAATCTGGAGTCAGTCTGTTTTTTACAGTTCTAACACAGACGTTAGCACTGTCTCTCTCTCACACACTCATTTCTACGAGAAATTAAAGAACAGTCGTTCTAACAGTATTGACTTTGACCTGTTGGATAAATTTAGAGTAAATTGAGAAAAAAAATCTTGCACACTCATTGAAAACATGCAAACTCAATAGTGAACAGTTCGGCCTGTACGTAGAATCCTCTCTATCACCGTCCTGCTGCCCAACCTGTGAATTACAAATGTGATGAAATGTCAGAAGAAGGATCTGTAATATGGAGATCTTCTCCCTGGAGAATTACAACTCCTAACATATGTGCTCATTGACATTCTCTGTGCATTATGGGATAAAATCCATTTTCTTTGGTCTGGATATCTTCTCCAGCCAGAGACCCCGGGGTTCCATATCTAATTGATGTCAACGTAGCTGGGCGAATAGAAGGCCAGCGTCCCGCTCATTGGCTGTCGGTACGACGGCGTGCAGAGCGTATTGTACTCTAGCTTTTGTCATGATGATTGGGAAAGCCGCCGCTGTTCGTGCCCACCCAAACGGCCTTTTTTCGGTGTGTCCGACAGATTGTGGAGAATTGTATTTGCACTCTGAGGAACCTGTCGTACCGCCTGGAGCTGGAGATGACGCCCTCCCGGCAGATAGGGGGCCAGGAGCTGGACGGCCTGCTGGGCAGAGAGTCGCCCAGTAAAGAGGTGGACTCCAGCTGCTGGGGCAGGAAGAAGAAAAAGAAAAAAAACAGCTTGCCGGAAGATACGGTGTGTGTAAAAGCAGAAAAATAATCACAAAAGTTGTGTAATCAACATGCAAGGCCAAGAATTACTTTTCAGTTTTAAAGTCCATACAAAGAAAACTACATTGTATTTTGTTTTGTTGTTTATTCAGTGGGACGGTGTGGGACCCATCCCCGGATTCTCCAAGTCTCCCAAGGGGGCGGAGATGCTGTGGCACCCGTCGGTGGTCAAGCCTTACTTGACGCTCCTGGCCGAAAGCTCGAACCCGGCCACCCTGGAGGGCGCGGCCGGCTCCCTTCAGAACCTGTCGGCCGGCAACTGGAAGGTACAGAACCACGCCAACGCTCGCTAATGCGGCCATTGTCTTCGGGTTTTTATGAATTCAGTTAAAATGTGATACCTTGGAGACAAAGCGTCCATTCAGCTGGATAAAAGGGATTTAACAGCTCACCTCCTCTGTGTCAGCCGACGCTGATGTCAGCTCTACACTCGGAAACACACACGTGCAGACACACACTCCTCAACGTGCCACGGAGACCCTCTTGAAGTATTAATGCCTGTCTGTGTGTGCAGTTCGCGGCGTACATCCGTGCAGCGGTGCGGAAGGAGAAAGGGCTGCCCATCCTGGTGGAGCTGCTGCGGATGGATAACGACCGGGTGGTGTGTTCGGTGGCCACCGCACTGAGGAACATGGCGCTGGATGTCAGGAACAAGGAGCTCATAGGTCAGCTTCCTCGCCGTCAAGCGTGTGCATGTTCGAGTAACATCGCATTACATGCAGACTTATTATGTTTTTACTGCTTTTTGTGTGCAGCAGCTTCTATTCGTTGTAGCCGTTCTGTAAATGGATTTAGTTCGGACACAGACACACTGACAAAAAACACACAAAAGTGCTGAGTGAGGAGGTGAAGAAGCAATCTGTAGAAAGTTTACTGTTTATCTGTCATATTACACAACTCTGTGATTACCCAGCATCGTTAATCTGTGTCTTTAAATGCAGTTTTCTGCATCAAAACCAGGAGGCCTGTTAGTGACCTACTATTTTACACCTCGTCCTTTTGTCTATCATAAAATATTTATGAGCAAAAGGGCTCTTTTTCTAGAATTAATTAGTAGTCTCAGTTCCAGTTATGCGGGGGCAATGCCTCAGAGGGGAAAGGGAGTTTCAGTGATTGTTTAAGGTGCTTTTAGCTTTCTGTGTGTGTGTGTGTGTGTGTGTGTGTGTGTGTGTGTGTGTGTGTGTGTGTGTGTTTATGCTGCAAGTATTTAGCTGTGCCACTGTGCCGGAGGAGAGATAGGGAAACAATCCTTTTTCAAAAGCTTTCTCGCTCTCCACAGTGCCCTTGCAACGATAACGCAATGTCATTTCAGCAAACTGCCGACTGCACTGCAGGCTAAACCAAGGGAATGTATGGACTGTGATATAGAGAGTATATAATGGAGTTCAGGTCGCAGTGGAAGACAGTTTCCTGTAAATGATTTAACCTGTAAAAAAAAAAAAAAAAAATGCGCCAAATGCTGCGATGTCTTGCCTCCACTCCTCTTTCTGCATAGACGTCTGACCACAAACTCGCTGTGAAGTATGTCATAATGAGTTGCTTTCTGATTTCACCTCACCTTCCGCCCGCCCAGGGAAGTACGCAATGAGGGACCTGGTCAACCGTCTCCCCGGGGGAAACACCAACCTGCTGTCGGACGAGACGGTGGCGGCCATCTGTTGCACCCTGCACGAGGTCACCAGCAAAAACATGGAGAACGCCAAGGCCCTGGCCGACACGGGCGGCATCGAGAAGCTGGTCAACATGACCAAGGGCAGGGGAGACAGGTGTGTTACAGCAGCACGGATTTGTCTGATGTCTTCTTGTAGCACACACACACACACAGATGGACGCCTGACTCTAACATGTGTACGTGGTCCTGTGAACGCACGGCTCCCAGACTTCACATCCTGTCCCGGGCATCGCATCGACTCTCTCTGAACTCAGCAATAATTAGCGTTTACTTGAGGTTGACCTTAACTTAACCTCAACCTTCATTAAAGTCTCCTGATTATCCAGATTTTTTCCCCCACAGTCACATGAGTATCCATTACTTAGTACAGCCCGGGTTGTTGTTCCCATTTGTGTGGATGAACTCGACCACACAACACATATATTGTGTTTTTATGCCTTCTGGGGATGTTACATTAACATTCATTTCCAGGCCTGCTCTAAATCTTATTAAAACAAAAAGTTTAACCTTAACCCTTCGGCTAACCTTAGACCTTAAACATATCATCAGCTTGGGATTTAATGATTTCTCTCATGAGGATGTTTGTCACCTCTGTTCCTCGGTTCCTCCTGGGTTTCCGTGCGTGTCTGTTTGATGTCCCCACGACTACAGAAAAACAAAAACTGAAACACTCGCACACATTTAAATAGTTGCAGAAGGAGAAGCGGTAGCCGCAGGGAAGGTGGGATGGTGTGCATTGAGGTTTCACGTCCCCGTGGAATGATGGTACGGAGGCTATTTCGAGCCTGCTATATATTCAGTAATGTTCCAGGTTAACACACACCGAGGACACACTCCTCCATCAGTCGCACTGTCCACTGAGCTTTACAATGCACTTTATTACCAGTGTAATGTAACTCAGTAAAACTCAAATAGTGTTGAACCTCAAGATATGACATAAGTTTTCATTTACTTCAAACCGCTTATGTTTTGGAGCTTCAAGATTTCTTTTAGAAAGAAAAGGTTTTTTTGTGCTGGTGAGCATAGCAAGAAACTAAAAATACGGCATTTCTTTGTGATGTTACAATTGTAAGAATTATTATTACTGCAGAATATACCATGTGGGACCACTAGATGTCAGTGTATGACAACAGAATGCTGCCCCAGTTCCACCAAAAACATCCAGAAATGCTCTTTTGACAGGGCTGGTTAATGAAAGCTACATGGCAAACTAAGCAACTAAAAAATACATACTGTAACCTAACAGAGACGGTGCAGAGAAAGACATCACCGTTTCTCTGAAAAGTTTCTCCATCCATGAATTACTTCCTTCAGATTTTGCCATCGCGCTTTAATAGACTACTGGCCTTCATCAGGGGAAAAGTTTGTTTTTATCCAGTCCCTTACTTGTTTCCCAGAGACACCAAAATCTCTTTCTGCTTCTGTTTCTGTTTTCTACTCTGTTCTAATTTGGGACTCTGTACTTTAGCAGCATTCCGTTGTCATACACTGACATCTAGTGGTAACAGAAGGTATTGATCAGTCTGTTTCGATAAACAAATCGCTTCTTAAAGTCACATGGCCAGTGAAACAACTACAAAAAAAAGGTCTAACTTAAAGTCAAATAAATGCCATAGTAGAAATGATTAATACATTCACTGCAAGAAAGAGTGATTTGGTTAAACCTGTGGTGAGAACAAGAGTGAGGTTAGATCTGGTCATGATGTTTCATGCTTCAGCATTCAGTTGTCATATAGTGCCATCTAGTGGTCCCACATGGAATGTACTGGATGATTTATATATTTAAATCGTTTCTAAATATGTGTCAGATAATATAAGTCACTCAAGATACGATGATACAGAAGATTCTTTATCAAAATCTGACCAGCAAAATGGATCAGTGTTAAATGGAAGTTTTCTAATTTTGTGTAAATGTTTTTCAGGTACTCTATGAAGGTGGTCAAAGCAGCTGCTCAGGTCCTGAACACACTGTGGCAGTACAGAGATCTGCGTACCATCTATAAAAAAGTGAGTACACTGGAATCGATTGATCGGGTGTGGCTTAATCATTGAAACATTGAAAGTTATAACTCTAAGTTATACTCTAAGTTATACTAACATTTATTTACTATTTACCACTTGTTTACCACTAACTTTCCTCTTTTTCTCTGCGCTGCCTTTACAGGATGGCTGGAACCAAAACCATTTCCTCACACCAGTGTCGACTCTGGAACGGGACCGGTTCAAGTCCCAGCCCACGCTCCACAGCACTATCCAGATTTCTCCAATCAACCACCCCGGTACGTTTCAGAGAACAGCAGATGTTCCCGGAGCGAAAATAGGTGCGGGCAGCGAAACAGGAAAACCTCTGGAATTTAATGGTGAAATGTGTTTCTCTCTCTCTCTCTCTCTCTCTCTCTCTCTCTCTCTCTCTCTCTCTCCCTCTCTCTGCAGCTGCCAGTGCCACGTCGTCTCCTGCAATGCTGGGCATCAAAGAGCATAGAGACACCATCAGAGATTACCAGAGAGCACAGTCAACTATGCAATTTTATAATTACCAAGGAGACAACAGCATTCATAAAAAACAGTATTTAGGTGCGTATCCTGAAAGTCACTTATCAGTGCTGTGTAAACTTTTTTTTTTTTAATGTGCGCCACACCCTCTGTCAGCTCCAGACTGCAGGAAGCCCTCCGCTTGCCTCTGTGCAGGGCATTATCTGCTTTATCCCCCGTAAAGCTTCAGGCTGATTCCAGGCCCTCTCTCTCTTCTTCAGTCCTCTCTTATCAACCGCTCGAACGCCTGCCAGCCGAGACATTCGGAGGCACTTAGATTCAGAGTACTTCAGAGCTGTTTTCGTGCTGGACTCAGCCGCGGCAAAGTGGCCCAACCAGTCGGGGAGGGACGCTCCACAATGGGGCCGTTGTTTACCCCGGCCCAGTTTGAAAACGGGGGGCGGGCGGGCGAGCGGGCACCCAGACGTCCTACAGCCAGACGAGAGCTCTCGCCAGCCTACGCCGGTTGGCGGTGGGGGGGCGTGGGGGAGCCGAAGGCAGAGTAAACAGAAAGAGCCACAGCCTCCACAATTCACGAGTCACACGGGGAAGTGGAAATTGAGTTGCTGGATTCCACCGGTCGGATGAAGTGCCAATGAAAATACCCATCCCATGGGCTATGTAAACAACAGAGCAGCAGTTGGCCAACTCTATTATTTGGTGTTATTTCTCTCCAGCATAGCACAGTGCTCCTTGATCCTCCTCTATCTAAATACAGACATTTGCCCTTTGGGGATGTGCAGACTTTTCCCACTGAAATGAAATGATGTATTTACATTCACGTCCTCACCGTTTGATTTACTGCATTATTTTTTTTTTGTTTGTTTTCTTCCAGGGTCTGGAAAGCCGTCTCCATATTACTACTCGTCACCCACAAGAGAGGAGCCCCGAAGAACACAGGTGAATTTAATAGTATTGTATAAATATCTGCTTATGACTCACAGCCGCTGCATAATCATCTCCTCTGAATAGAGCGTACAGTGAGGATACCTCCAATTTTACCTTTTTCAAACTCGTTAATGCAGTTTAAAAGTCATGTAGACTGATAGATCTATTAAAACTGCGATGAAGACGCAAGATGACATTCTTACAAATGTATTTCCCTCTGAATGGAATTGCTTGGTAGCGTTGATTAAAATAAGGAAAAGAAAAGAAAAAGCCCACCGCTGTGTATGAACCTGGCGAGGACGAGCGGCTCCTCTCAGCCGCTTGACTAATAAAAAAGAGACCTGACACCTATTCCGCTGCGGCTAGACGGCGATGCTCAGACTGACCCGGCGGCATCAGCCATTGTTTGAGGCAGAGCGGATGTGACCGCCAGGATTGGGACGGTCCGGGCGCGTCTCAGGCACCTGCCGCTGCCGGACACATCCGTGTGCGCCCGCTCAGATAACGGGGAGACGCAGCGAGCGGCGCTCACTTCTTCCCTTCATCCCGTCTAATGTGTGAAGACAGTCGTTACCCTGTTTGCTTCAGACAAACACAGATCCATCTATCTTCTGGGTTTTTTACCATTTACCTTGAAGTTGTTCGCAGTTGCATTAGCGGCCGCGGCCGTGCGGGCAGGAAGATGATTGATTAGCGTCCCGCCTGAGAAATCAGCAGCGGGAGGAAAGTGCACTTTGCTGAAGCTGCTTGGCTGTCAGTCCGCGCTGCTGCTTTTCATCAGCATGAAACGGTGAAACGGTGAAATTTAGGTGAAAATTTTCTGTATATGTGGTCTTCAGGTATTCTTCAGTGGAACACATATATCATATTTACGTACATGGAGTAATACAAACTGGTTTATCACAAAGTGATTTCATGAAAATAAGTTTCTTTTACCGATCTTTTTTCCCATGCAGCCTGTGTATTACACGGAAGAGCCCGGCAGGAGGAACTACGATACGTACAGAATGTACCTGCAGCAGCCCCACGGCTACGACGACGCGTATCTGGAGGAGGTCATCACCTACCCTCCTCCCGCCGTGGACTACAGCTCCCAGACCCTCGGACTGAAATCCACCGCCAACTACGTGGACTATTACGCCAGCACACGGAGGCCTTCCTACAGGGCAGAGCAGTACCCCGGCTCCCCCGACTCCTGGGTATAGGTCCCCACGATGCTTTCAGGAGCTTCTTACCTCCATAACTTTCCGATCGGGTTGTAAAAGAAGGAGCAGCAGAGGCGGGCGAGGAGTTCAGAGAGCACAACGGAAGCAACAAACTTCTACATGAACTTGACTTTATAAGTGTGTTTGTTTTAAAGTGGATGTGTGTGTGCGCGTGCGCGTGTGTGTGTATGGAAGAGAGTTCAACTGAGTGATAGCAGATGGAAAGATGGAACGTGTGCCAAAGAAGGAAATCATGGAATGTTTCTTTAAAATCACTTTTCATTTCGTAGAGGAAGATGGAATCACGCTTGGGGGGGGGGGTCTGTCGAGGGACGATACTGGACACTGCCGGGAGGAGACGTGCGTCCTGTTCTGTCTAGGTGTTAGTTTTATTTTCCTTTATGAAAATCTTAGCTGTGATAGCATGAAAGCCGTGAGTCATGTTAAAAGCGAGGGTCCGCGGTAAGAGTCAGGATGGGGAAAATGTGTATGTGCCGAAGCCAAAATGGATCATGAACTCATATCTGTAAAAGAAGAATAAAAAAAAAAAAGACAAAATAAAGCATAAAAATAGTTAACTAATGATGTTAGATTGTACAGAGGGATCAAATTGTATCTGTACTTAATGTTGAAGCTGTGTAATGCCATGGAGTCTTGTACATTTCTTTCATTCTATTGTAAATACAGAAGAAAAAAGAACAACCTGTTACCTGGTTTACACTCATCAGCACTGGTTAAAAAGATGAAACTTGTGCCATGTTGAATCTCTAAAGATATATAAATATACAAAGACATATGTGGACAAAGATGGCATCTTAACACAACCATGTTAACATAATAAAAAAGGTCAGTTTTGTTTTTTAAATGGTGTGATTGTGTCTCTTTGGTGGAAGTTCATCAATGTTTACTGGAGATTTGCACATGAACTTTAAAACATGCAGAGATTTGAAGAAAAAGTGAAACTTTATGAAACCCTACCGCTGTGCCCTGGAGCAACGGACCAAATCCCCACCAGTTACTGAAGCTGTGCTTACACCTGGACAAGCAAACTGGGCTCCTGGGATCAGTAAAGAAACAAAGGTCTCATTTCCAAACAGCGCTGCTCTGCAGATATTGATGCTGAGCATCACCAGTGGAGGTGTGTATGTTGAGGGATTTAAAGATGGTCTCATGTCTGCATCAAAACATCCAAACTATGAAAAATATCCGAAGCATTACCTTCGAAATATTAACGGGACGGTTTATTCTCTAACAATACACATCTTCTCTCAGTCCCAAAGAGAGCAGGTGTGATCAATGAAAAATGACCTGAGCCTCCTTGATGTAAATCACTTCTTTATTTAATGTACCACATACTGTACATATTGTTAAGACCATTTCAATCAAATCAAAAAATTTCAACAAATAAAAAAAAAGTCAATTAATTTTAACCTTTTTTTAAAACTTCAACTTTAAACCATGAAACCATTGAAAAACCTTCTCATTACTTCTGAAGATGATGGATCAGCTTTTCTCAGTCATCTTAAAACATCTACTTGGTATTTTTAGATAACTTTATAACTTATGAAGAGAGCTGCTCTAACTTAATGATGAGCTGAATGAGCATCCAGCTGAGAGTTTACTCTGCTCATTAAGTTTTTAAAGTGACAAAAAACAAGCTCAGGCTCGCAGTGATTGTCAGTGAGATTAAACAGCCTCGTACTGTGAGGAGACAGTGGATGAAAATGGCTTCGCGAGGGTGAAACTACTCTAAGTGCAGCTGAAATAACTGTGTTTTTTAAATCATGCTCTGCCTCTTTGTGATAAACTCTTACATGCATGAACCTCCAAAGTCTGTCTGTTTCAAACAGACCAGATGGAGCTCTGTCACTCCTTTCATAGAGCAAATTGCAGATGCCCATTTAGACAATTTCAAGTTTTTTTTTTTTTTTTCCACAGAACCACTTGGTATGGATGAGGCGCCCCACATTCCCGGTGTCTGGCACACAGTAGCTTTCGATATTCTCCACTCAGGACGCCTTGCACATGATAGACATCCCTAACTATGCCGTCTTGAGCCTGTCTGTCTTACCTAATGGATATAATGGGTTTTTGTCATGAAGGCTTCACTGCTGTTAAAATTTTCTTTCGTTTGTTGCTTGTTGTACAAATTGGAGTCATATGTCAAATTTGCACTATTTTTGCCAGCCTTCTATGATGATTACTACCTACTGGATCAATATTGATCCATTTAGAGGAAATGAGGTGTCAAAAAAAAAGTGTGGATGTGTCTTATTTGACCTGAGACACGACAGGCAGTCAGAGGACGCTTCATGACCCAGTCAGAGTTTACTGAGGGCAGTCTTTCTTCCAGAAGAATTCCAGGGATGCATCAGGTGTGTCCTCTGTGTCCTGAAAGCACAACAGCAAAGGGTACACACAGGTGTGTGTGAGACGCCTTCTCAGAAGAGTATTTCATTCTGTGACTCAGAATAAACCCTGTCATCAGTGTAATAGGCAGAGAGAAGGAGCCCGATGGTTACAGAATTTAATAACAAAGAAACCGCATTTCCTTCATGTCTTTGGAGTCAGTGAGTGACCCTGACACACCCTTTCGTAGTGCAAAAACTAAAAATATTATTCCACATTCCATGAGCATGCACTTGGTTTTTTTCTTTCTTTTCTTTTTTTTTTTTTTTTTTGACTGTGCACAACCTGTGTGTTATTTAAACACAGGAAACACTTATTTTCAATAATAAAAGACAAGCGCATCGAGCTGGAAGAGCCACAAATGACACGATACGGCTGTTCCTCGGTGAGATCTCCACTCGCTTCGTGTTCTGAACTCCGGGGATTAAAAAAAAAAAAAAAAAAAAAAAAAAACCGAGAGAGAAAAACAGGGCGTGCACGCGGCTGCAGACTTCCTGCAGCTCGCGGGACGTCATCTGCGTCTGAGCATAAAAACAAACGGAGGGGGCGTCCCGACCCGCACACTCCGCTGCTGCGTTTCACCCCGCAAACTTTTCCAAAATGGTGCAACAACTCTCCAAATCCGGGGTGAAGGACACTCCCGAGCTGAAAGCTGGCCACCCTCCAGCAGGTAAACTGATTTTTTTTTTTTGTTGTTTTTTCGTCGCGCGCCGCTGAACCTTTCTACACTCGGAGCCTCTTGATGTTTTGTTGTGATGTTTTTTTTTTTTTTTTCTCTCCCACTGCTCGACCCAGATACACAGAGATACAAAGCGAGACGCTGAATCCACCGCAGGTTTTTTTTTTATTTTACAGCAAAGGAAGCATTTTGTGCAGTGATTTCCATGCGCGGCGTGTTGCATTAGTAGAGATTTGTAGCGGGTGTGTTTGCAGTGGAGTGTGCAGCTCCGTGCTTTGTTTGCAGGGAGGAGGAGGAGGAGGAGGAGGAGGAGGCCTGCTGCCTCGGTCCTGCACAAAGTAACATCGTGTTCTCACAGGCTTCGGTGTCACACTGGCTCACTGATGCGTGTTAAAAAAAACTAAAACAAAAGCCCTGCAAACATGCACAATATTATCACTAATCATTTGTGAAAGTCTTTATTTTTCTGATGACCTTTGGTGATAAATCACCAGGCTGTTGCTTTAAATGGTCTAAAATGGGCAGTCATGATAACTTCATGATGTAGATCCTTGTTTTGTGTATATTTGAAGACATTTTGCATGTGTTTTATGGCCATTTTAACTGTGGGGTGATTTAGTATGGCATTTTATTTAATGTAACAGGGGAAAATGATGGATGTGAATCATACCTCACTGCTGGGATTGTACTGAATCCAGGTTGGGCTGAGATTGAATGGCATGCAGCATTCAACAAATTCATAAGCAGAAATAGGTTTTTACATTCTGTAAATTACATGCAAGTTTTTTTTTTGTTGTTTTTTCAGACTTTATGCAGGCACACCAATGATTTTTAGGTCCTCAAAGTTGCAAAAACAGCTAAGAAAAACAGTGTAGTTTGTTGAAATTACATTTACGTTTGATCTAAGTCTTTTTTGCAACTGCTGTATGTTTGATTGTTAAGTTATGAGCCACTATGCTCCATCACTGCTAAATAAATGCTTTTAGTTTGTTTGGACGACATGCATGTTGCAAGGCAATGGTTGTGTGTGGCACTTCAGAGAGATGTGCACGATTTACTGATTGCGCTGCGCAAATGATGGATCCTTACTAGTGTTCGGGGATCGATAGATTATCACCATTGCATGCTGATTTGTGATTGACGGATCTTTGTACAGATAGATAACATATTCATTATTGTAGAACTGCTAAAAGCACTTTACCATTGCAAGCCGTGTGTATTTTTTGTAGTTTGTCTTGGACAAACTACAGCATAGGGTTGTTTTCCCTGAAATCAGTGCATGCAGCATGCTGTCATACCCAGATGAACTTCAGGTACCAGACTAACCTGTTTTCCTCTCTGGGTCAACAGTAAAAGCTGGAGGGAAACGAGTCGCCAAGAAATGCCTGGAAGACAGTGGCGCTCACGGGACTGCAGAGAAGGATAACAAGAGGTCTGATAATAAAATGAGGTATGCACAGTTTCCATCTAGAACATATGGTTTTAAAGGCTGTGTGTGTGTGTGTGTCTGAAACTCTCTTGTGATCTGTGCAGCCGGTCTGCTGCCACTTCCACCAGGATGCAACAAGTCGGCCTACTCCTCGCAGGAACGCTGGATAAGGTACACCTATAAACACTTTATTGCCACTCGCCTGCTTGCAGGAGTCGCTGTGCTCCACAGAACAGAACTGCAACTAAATAAACTCCTGCTTGGTGTTTTTTTTTCTTCTTCTTTTTTTGCAGCTGAGCCACGACTTCCCAGAAACACCGGTGAGCGTGAGGCACAGCAAGGTGCGCCCCGCCGTGGAGAAGCCTCACTCCCCCCGGACCTTTTTCATCCAGCAGCCCAGGAAGTATTGAACACATTTTGGGGAAGGAAAAAAAAAAAAGTCCCCAGAGGGAACCATGTTAAGTCAACTGTGAAACACCAGCATGAAGCGTTAGACACACGGGGGGACTGACAGGCTGTCTGTGAAGTGTTGATGGGAAGAAAGCGTTCATCAAGCTGTTTACTTGGAAAGAAAAATGATCTTTTTGGAACTGTACCTGTTCGTCAGAATACTATAAACCAGCATTATTGTACGTTTTTGCTAGCTGTATTTTACCTGCCAATGGAACAGTAGAGGACATTTTGGTATCGGTATGTTTTGAGGTGAAGGTTTGAGGGATGTGAATAGGGTTTATAAGACAGATTTATAAGCAGAAATTTCACTTTGGATTGCTTGGCACTTATATTAGATTTATTAAAAAAGAAATGCATGGCATCACTGGCTCCTGTGTTTATTTCCTGTATGTTGTTTTATAATCTAGTTTGGCCACTAGAGGGCAGCAAATAGTCATTTATGAACTGAACGTTGAACTGAAGGTGTGTACTGTGTCTTAGTTTTTAATCTTAATCATTGTTGCATTGAGGATAAACAAATGTATTGCAGTTTTTTCTTTGTGTGAGTTCACAAAATCATTGTAAAATACACAAGGCTGTGGTGCTGATGAACTCTCGGGAAGAGTTATTTTAAGGCAGTTAAATCATAGGAAAAGTACAATGTTATACACTTACGTAGACCATTCTGTGTGCACACACTGCAGGGAAACTTTTAATAATATTTTTTGACGTATTTTTTACAAAACTTCAGCTTTATTTGCAGAGCTCCTTCAAATTTTGACATAGAATTGATGAAAAACAAGATTACAGTTTTAAGGAGATAAGACTCCCATCACCTAAAAGTAAGTCTGTTAAAGGGATTTTTTTAAAGGACCCTTTTGAAGAAAGGTATGATATTTTCCATCTTTTTCTCCATGAGTGATTCCCATGGAAACGGTACAGGCACCTTTGTTTTTCAGCTTTGACTTTCAGTCAGAAAGGCCAAGTCCAAGACTCTCAGACTGCACAGTAGCAAAACATTTGCACCATCAACCTAATAAAATACAACGAAAACACATTTTCTGCTGATGAACCTCTTTCTGGGCCATTTAAAAAGTGCATTTCTGCATAATTTAATCTAAAACACACAATTATTTGAGCCAAAGTAATATCCCGTTAATTGATGTAGTGGTGAAAGTTTTAACACCTCATTTGGGTGCACGCCTTTTCCCTTAAGGCAGATTGATGTTCACTGCCAAACCACACTAACCCACTAATATTGCTTTGCTCAACTTTTTCTTTTAATGCAACATACAATTAAAGAATATTTTCCATTTAACATGAGTGATTCCTCTTGGTCTCCTCTGTATTCTCAAGAGGGGGGGTTTAAAGCAACTTTTCTCTGAGACTTGAATTCTGTTTATAACATCACAACAAATACACACGCTGACTCTGTACATTTCAGTCTAATTTGACTGCTTTACGTGAACACACAGGAGCGTCAAACAGGTTGAGCTCAAACAAGTTGGTTTGCCTTCATTTGTCTGTCTCAATATTTATTTTTCTTTGTTTACTCAGAAAAAAGAGTGCACAGTGTTTGGCCTTGTGAAGGCCTTGTGCTGGCCCTGAACGGTCTGCGATGCTCATGTTGGTTTGGTCCCATCTGTGGGTGAAGTCAAGGAACCCCTTTAACTCTGTTTGTGGAGGGAAAATCAGTTGGTGGTCCTCTGAAATGCAGACATGGTGCGTTTCCCTGCCAGTGTCTGCCCGTTCCCGGCCATCCGAGGAGAATCTCGCCGACCCCGCGCTGCCCGCCATGCTGCTGAGAAAGCTCCACACTGTACAGCTCCGGCCTGCACCGAGGTGTGGGATGAGAGAGGAAATCTGACATGCACGCAGCCCCAAAGTGTGCTCTGATCCTCCCGCCACAATAGAAAGAATGTAGACGCACTATGCCAAGAATGAAGACTGTCTCTGTACATGCCTGCATAAAATCCAGTTGCCTTGTGAGGTCGCCAGAGACTAACATTCCCCACCAGGGAAGAATCCTGTGCAGGTTTTCCAGGGAATAAGAAGTGACTGTGGCCATTATTTTAGAGCCCCTGCTTTGAATTATTGTCTTCATTCCATCAGCTGCTGAGGAACCTCCTCCTCGTATTCTCCAGTAGTACAACTTAAACCAACCAGGCTTGATTTACATTAAAGCTTTGACTCCTGTTTCCGTCTCTTCTACAGCACTGTACAATCAGCCAGGAGGAAATTACACAGTGTACTTGCAAAGTTTGCTGACAGTGAGACAGCAGGTAATTTAAGCTCGCTTGTCAATGGGCTGCTTGAACTGTGCACTCATCGGACACTGGTCGGAAAACAAACAAACAAACATGTTCAGTTAAAATTCTTCGGTGTAACAGCTACAGAAAAAATTGTGTAGAAGTGAATGCGTGTGTGTTTGTTGATTCCAGTTTACTGTAAGTGACAAAATCTGAGTTAAACATTTTATTTCAGTCACTTCAGATGAATAAAGTTCCTGATATCTACAAATATCTTTGGTACAGTGAAGGAGGATTTTATTACTTTAAGTAAATAATATGCACGTTATGTCAGGCTATGATGAATGGAGGGCGATAGGACAAAGGTGAGGGAGATAAGAAAAAATTAGGTCACATTAATTATTAATTAAGTCAATCATATGTTATTAGTTTTTTAAATTGGTTTTGTAAAAAAAACATCCAATAACAAGATATATCATAATTTCAGAAACTGTCATTTTAAAAAATATCTTTAATTAGTTGTATTATATGTGGTTTTAGTGATCGATTGACATTCAATATCTGCTATCAATCCATGAAGTAATGGAGACAGATTCAGGTTTGTAAACACCTGACACCGTCTTCACCTCTGAAGTGAAAGTGGAGTCTCTCTGTGAGGCAGAGGTCATTTTCAGATCCTCATTATGCAGCGTCTGAATGCTTCAAAGCTTTTTTAGATGAAAGATATATTCAGCATCGACTGTGTGTCTGAGAAGAGCAGAAATGTGTTCCCCCAGCAAAAAGCCTTCAAACTATCATTTCACAAACAATGAATCACTGAAATCCTTCCAGTCATTACTAATATTATATAAAGCTCTGACTGTCACAGACAGTTAACCTTCACTTTGAAAAGACTCAGACTTTTTGGAAGAACTGTCCGGTACTAATCAAATACTGACGCAAAGATTGTAAGATTTATTAAAGATGAAATTAATTATGTTTATTTTGTAATCAACTGTAAGCTAAAGGAATTCCTCAAAGAATAATTAGAGTAGAGTAATTAAGTAGAATAGTTAGGTAGACACTGTCCCAATATGACCCATGATAGAATGAAATTCATTTTAAGCACATTTAGATGTTTGAACTACCCCAACTTACATTAACACTGGTAGAAATATCTGATACATGAAATACTGATTGAAATTGGAGACATGCAATCTTTCCATTTCATTAAATAATCTACCCTTATCCATATAAGTCCATGTGGCAGAAGGAATCGCTCACTTTGTGGCCTGCATCCATCCATTTTCACCCAAACCACGAGTGAGGTGCTGGAGCTGATTCCAGCTGACTGACAGGATGCATTCTGGTCACAGGACAAAGTCGAGGAACAGACGCTCACATTCACAACCATGAGTCACCTGAGTCACCAGCCAAGTTTCAACTTGCAGATAAGATCAAGCAGGGTTCAAACTGTTGATTTAAGTGAATGTACAAACCACGACTCCTCCACTGAAAAGCAATTTACACTCATGATGATCAAATTCACACTAACATAAACATCACAGAGATTGTATACATCCTATAAATCACAAATTAAATATACCTTAAGGTTATGCATGGTAAATAACTATATTCCGCAGGTGATTACAGGATTTCTGACTAATTCTTTCAGTAGTTTAGATAGTTTGCTCCTCTGCTGTGCAGTTTGCATGTCCTGCATCCCGTCATGCCCATGAGGCATGCACAGGGACAGAGGAGAGCGGGAGGAGGAGGGAGAGTCTGCTCCCTGCACGAGCCTCCCTGCAGATGACCTCATGCACGAGGAGGAGGAGGAAGAGGAGGAGGAGGAGGAAGAGGAGGAGGAGGAGGAGGAGCCCACAGGCAGCCTGCCGTACCTTGGTGGCGGTGGATTAATGTTGGGACGGAGTCCGTGTGGAGTTACGGGTGAAAGACTGGGAGAACTTTTTTGACTGAAATCGCGCCACTTTTACACCCATGACATTTACCAGGTAAGACTTTTGCGGCGTTCCCGGTGGTTTCACGGAGGAGAAGTCTTCCTGGGGTTTTCAGGGAGTTTTAGTGGGAGTTTAGTCGGGAGGAATGTCGGGACATGTCCTCTACTCTGCTCTCGGGTCCGAACACCGGACTGACAGCTTCTCACTCGCTGCTGTGTTTAGGGTTTGGTGGAAACACTCGACTGGACATGGACGCAACTTGAGAGGAGTTTTATCAAACTTTCCCCTCAGGTTCATCACGTCTGTGTGGTTTATTGAACACTTGACGCTCCGTTACTTTTACCTCAGTTTCATTTATACCTGACATTTTTCAGATAATTCTACTTTGTGACCTTATCTAAGGGATCCATAGGTCTCTGAAATCAGGAACAACAGTCTCACATAATGTAACTGTGGAGGCTATGCGGTCTTGACATCGTCATCCAGGGCCGTTTCTAGCTTCATGGGGGCCCTAGGCAAGATGTTGTTTGGGGGCCCCTATTTTTTCAGACTGTAATGAAGAGATTCCTAACCCTTTAGATGGTCTACTAAGCCTAGGCTACAGTTAAAATCAAACGTCTTAAGAGTTGAACCACTCAGACAAGTTAAACCGATAAAACTATAATACAAGGAAAATCATCCTCTGTATGTCAATAAATAAAACAGATTGAGAATTTATAAAAGAAAAAAACATTTACTTTAAATAATAAAACATAGCAAATCAACATGTATTTTAAAGTTCAACAATCAAAACAAACCACCGCTTAAAATAATACTTAACACTACAGTGTCACACTCAGCACAACAGCTAATAACAAACTATTCACAGTAACAGTCCCAGTATATTGTGTTCAAAATGTCTGCTTCCTCGCTTTCTGCCATCTTCTTTTCTGGGAAACGTAAAAACAGAACTGATCTGAAATGGCCCTCTGCCTACTATATCAGTTCTGAATGAATCAGAGAAAACTGATGGCCACTGGCAGGTCAGCTGGATCAAAAACAGACATCTGACCATGTAAATGTGCAGTTGATGGTTCCTGGGCAGAAAGAGGTTCTGAAGTGAGTGATTGTTCTGGAGCTTTCTGGACAGAAGGAGGTTTGGAAGCACTTGATGGCCCTGGGGCTTCCTGGTCAGGATGTTCAGACGATCTCTCAGGCTCGATGTCTGGAGCGCCAACATATTTTAGAATTACTCCTGCAACGACAAAGCTCATTAGGTTATCAAGCAAAAAATAGATCCTGAGTACATATTCTATTTTATTATTACAGTGTTGTTGCAGTAATACAGAAAATTTAAATTATCTGTATTTAAACTAAACATTGTGATGTACAGTGTCCCTTTAAAGTTTGTACCCAGTTACAAAGTTGCTACTTTTAAGAGTTTTCTGCAATAGTTTACCAATTGTACTAAATTAATAAAACTAAGACAAATGAACCACTGCCACAACAGTCTAAAATAAGAAGAAAACACCATGCCTAGTATTTATAGACCACACTCATTGAACACATTACTTGTATTTGTTTTTATTGGTTTAATATTGTTTTATTGGTTTTAAATTATGTACTTATTTTTATTCATATACTTTAATTATTTTGGAGCGCACTTAGGTCACTGTATGTGTTGTAAAGGGCTCTATTAAATAAATGTTGATTGATTGATCGATTAAAAAACAGACCTTTAAAAGAGTTCTTTAAATTAAAAACAAAAAAGTGGCACAGTTTTAATTAGAGTCCTATACAATACACTCTAAACTTAGTAAATTAATTCTAACTAATCATAAAATAAAGTGTAAAATATGTGAGAGACAACTTCCACACAGAGCAGACTACTACAACAACATGCCCTCCCTCCTTATAATCTGAATAAACAGGTCTACGGGTCTAGAGTCAGCCAATCATTCCCGGCAAGACAGGCCAGCTTTCATGAGATAAACATTAAAGCTGAGTTTGTGACGAACAGATAACAGCAGACAGCAAGCTAACATTTATCCAACACTAGATAGTGCGACAAATAAACAAACTTGCAAAAAAAAAAAAAAAACTTCACATCACCTTACCTTTATCCTTTGAACGTTTTTCTTCCTCAGTTCTTCCTCAGTCTTCTTTTTCTTCCGTTTTTCCGCGCCGCTGGGCTTTCTTTTTGATACCATTATGGTTTGTTTTGTTAATCCACTCGCTAATGATTGGTAGCTGTCAATCATTCCCATCGTACCTGTCAGCGGCCGCTACGTGACGTCACTTGCTGTGTGACAGTGCGGTCCAACAGACTAATAATGCCACAAATCATTGTAGTTTATTTTATTTATATCCAACGTTTATTTTTAAGCATATCAGAGGTGTAATAAACACAAGAGCTAGCTACAGATAAAAAAAGGACATTTTAATTTTCCTCAGAAGAGGTTGAACATGCAGCTTTGGGGCCCCCTGGTGGCTTGGGGGCCCTAGGCATTCGCCTAGTTGGCCTATAGGAAGAAACGGCCCTGTCGTCATCTCTAATAAAAACTTAGAAATAATTTCCCATTTCTATTGAGAATTCCAGAAACACTCATGAATGAATTGTTGAAGTGGTTGGTTGCACCATTTCACACTTTTAGGTACATTCAGACTTAACTTTTGTTGATTTTCGTGTAATATCACATGAAAACAACACAAAAAGTCACATTTTTAACGATTCTGAAGCAGCAATTCCAACAAAACGGCGTTTTTAGAAGTTGTTTCATTGCACTTCTTGCCAACACTCTCTGGGAGAAAAGAGCACAAACAAAAAATCAATCAAGTTTATTGACCACAGGTGTCTTACTTTAGTTTGTGCTGACAGTGAGATGCTCTAATGCAGTGTGTGTGTGTGTGTGTGTGTGTGTGTGTGTGTGTGTGTGTGTGTGTGTGTGTGTGTGTGTGTGTGTGTGTGTGTGTGTGTGTGTGTGTGTGTGTGTGTGTGTGTGTGTTCAGAAGGCGTCCATTAACCCAACATCTACCCAAATAAAACAACAAGGCTCTGAAACTGAGTTAATATTTGAAAGTAACGCACATGATTTTGGGAAGTATGATAAGCAATATGTAACAATTGATTGACTGATCAGCAGGTATGAAGGGTTTTCTGTGGCTACCTGGTATTTTCACAAAGCCTCCAGTAGCTACTTGTTAACTATATGTCTTAACTTTGACGTGATTAAGTTGTGCATTTTTTGATTTCCTGCTTATCAGGTTGGAAATTTCTTCAAAAAAAAAAAAAAAAAGTTGATGAACTTTCTCATAACTGTGTGGTCTTGTTTGATGCTGGTTCTCAGTCTGTATTTTGCGATTTGACACAGCGGTTTATAAGGCAGGGCCCAGCCCTGATATGGCGGCAGGCTCAAAGTTGAAAGACTGTAATCTCCTCCACCCACATAAACTGAGTCATTGAAGTTCCACCGACCACTTGGTGCATAGGCCTTCTGCTGTTTTCTCCATATTTGCTGTGGAAGTTCCCCTTTGTAACTCAGCCAGGGGCTGTGGAAATCAAAGCTCTGTTTTCACCCTCTGCTTGTAAATGTCAGAATGTAACTTTGAATTTCAGCTGGCTTGCAGAGTTATCAATTGAGCATATCGTCAGATCAGTGAAGTTTTCATGACCTCGTGACCTCTCCAAGTCCCACCGTGCTAAAACTTGCCAAAAGAAAGTTACCATTTCCTCAGCTGGGTCATTTGTTTTAAGGGCATTTCAGCTGGATATACAGCCTTTCCATTTCAAACTCAACAGGTGGAACATGCTTTGCTGCTCACAGTCATACCAGTGGTCAGTTAACGGGGATATACACTTGTATTAACTTTCACGTATAATTTCAGGCAATTTTACGCCTATTATGGAGCCATTAGAGTAGATTTGCAATGCTCCGTGCCAAAGCTGGAGCCCCCCCACGATTGTGTGTAGAAAGATGTTTGAATTTCAGAGCAGTCGTCTTGCTGAAAGTGCCACAAGAGTCTGCTTCCCACCCTGTGAAGAGGCCGGTTCCCATGGTCTGCGGCCAGTTGGCCAAGAACAGATGCTGGCATCGGAGTGGCATTGTTATGACTGAGGAGGGAGCGCTTCTGGAGCCAGTGACCTGACAGACAGTGCATACTGCGCTGATGCTCATAATGGCGATGATGATTTTCTCTCATTAAATGGGATTAACATGCAGTCTCAAATGGAAGGCCAGATTTGAAGCAGCTCGTAGGGTTCAGGACCCCCGCTGGCTGTAAACTGCTTCACAGAGAATGTCTGTGAATGGGTCCTGATTGCAGTGGTGGAGGTGAACTGAAACTACAGTCTCACTGCACAGAATCGCAGCCGTGTGTCTCGTTTTCTTAACTCTTGCTCTTTTACGCAGTTCCAAAACATTACTTCCATGTCGGTTTAGTTGGACAAAGCACATGGCAGGTGCCTGGACGGCTTCCAGTTGAATTTTGGCGTGGTCCTGCCAAGACTGTTATCTATTTGCTGATCATGGAAGTAAGCAATCTCCTTTGCAGCCTATATATCTCAGGGATTTGCATAATGTGTATTGTAAGTGGGGATTTTTGTAACACTGCCAAGATACTTTCACATCTCGGAGGCATTAAGGTGGTTTCAGGACATGTTGTGAAATAACAGCATATGAACAGGAGCCGTTACCCCCCCTGAGCCCCTGGAACTCGAACAAAGCAGGTTTGTTATGGGTTGTGTTTGTGTTTCATGCCACGCTGTGAGGGACACAATCTTCAGCAATGAGGTAGCTAAAGTGATCCTAAAAACCCGCAAAAACAAATGTGCCATGGATATCTATGAGTCCGAAGTAACTATATAGTCACAATCAGGAGGATGGTTTATTGTGGTTTCCCAGCTTTGTCGTGAAAGGTCATACACAAGCCTTCTGGCAAAGAAAGTTGGATTTTGTAATTGCATTAGCTCCAGTTTCTTCATGTGTCATGATAGCTTACATATCCAGATACATGTCTTCTCTCTAAATTGCTCTTTTTGCCTTCAGGTTATATAAGAAAACATTGCACAATGACATGCTTTGAGGGTTTTTTTTTTTGTGTGACAATCTGTGCTTAATTACATGCAGATGATTGATTAATTAATTGCGGTCGACCTGTGCTGTTGCCTGTAGCAGGAGTTGAAAGTTCAGCTGTACAGTACACATGTATCAGTCGTCCGTGCATGTGGGCCCCAAGCTTTCCACGTGTGTGTCAGTCATGTGCGTCATAGTAATACCCGTCACTGATTTACATTTTTGCCGAGCCTTTTTGAAACCCTCAGAGGCGGACTTGGAGCAGAAAGCGAGGTGCAGTGTCATATTTGCATCAGACTATCAGAAAACAGCATGCGTTGCAGTGGCATGTGCAGAGAGGAGGTAGATGCTCTCAGAATGATGCTATTTTGATTTTTTTAGCTGATGTTGCTTGTTTGATTAGAGTACTGCAGTTAGGTTGAACGTTTTTCGATAGTGAGCCTTTGGCAATACTTGCTATTTCTTTAGTTAAGAAAAAATGCATTGCTTCAGTGCTTCAATCCACCTCAACTGACCTTACAGTAAATGAAGTCAAGGCATCTTAGGACAAGATAAGATCCTGATTACCTAATAAAGATCTACCAGAAACGGCATCGTTTTTGTTTATTTATTTTAAAAAGGTTTCTTGTTCATGCAGTAGCATCTTGAAAATGTTTGCACAGAAATGTTGAATGCGGTAGTTTCAAGGCCAGGCCAGTATTTTTTTTTTCTCTGTTTACACAGAGATAAAGAAGTAAAATTTTCAGGATGTTTTTTGCAGTGTAAACAAACAGCCAAATCGCAATGGAACTCTGCCTTTTTTCACTTGAAGATGTTGCAATGAAATCTGAACTCAGAACCTTCTTGTGGTCTTAATAAGCTGTTCTAAAGTGAGTGGGCTTCTACAGACAAACGAAATAATCATGAAGATGCCCAGCTTGTATTAGGATTACTTTATTTCTCGTAATATGAAGGAAATTGGAAACAACTCCTGTTTGATTTTGGTAAATTGTTTGATTTAACATTTTCTAAAATATGATTTGTGAAGTCTTCTCACTTGAGCATGTTGTCGCCAGCATCACACTTGGAATAATGATTAGCATCTGGTCTCATAAGATTGCTGTGTCTCTACAGTTGTTTATTTGTGTTTTCTTCTCGTCTTCATGGAGTTTAAATCCCAATTAATTTGTTCTGTTTGCTTTTGAATCATTTGCTTTTAGAGTTCCCTTCTATTCAGCTAAAACAATAGCCTGAAATCCATGTTTCGTAAAGAATTAGCTGCTTTCTAGTTTTCAGTATTGTTGTATTCTTATGTGACCCTCTGACCCATAAACCTTAATAAGAGTGAGCAGCTCTCCAAGTGTGGCGGAAACTTCCTGTGGACTTTAAATGCTACTGGTTAATGTTTTATCTTTATTCAAATACCAGCCTTCCTGGGAGGTAAATGTCAAACTGGGTGCAAGTAGCAAGACTCCAGCCCTACTTACCTTTACCCCAGATGTTTATTAGTGCTTGATTGCTGCAGCAAATCAGTAATTGTGTGATAGAGAGAGTTTAATCAGCAGCAATGACGCTGCTTAACGGCCGCAACTGTGATGAGATGACTGTGGCGACTTGGCGTGAAGTTGACGCCGCTGCTGGCTGATTTCTGAAGGGGGCTCGCAGTTGGTTTGCGTGAAAAGCGAGATTTTGAGCCAGCCTGTCCAAATCGGAGCGGCTGCACGTGAGGAGGGGAAAATGAACTCCACATGTCAGCTTATCACGCTGCTCATGTGAACGAGTGAGTGACCTATTTATCTGAGGCAGAGTAGGTTATAAATAAACCCATTTGTGGTGTCTTTTTTTTTTTTTTTTTTTTACTCAACGTTTCAGATCCAGGTGTGGACAGTTTCTAGAGCCTGAGGTCTGATTGTAAACTTAGAGCGGTGATTACACTTCCCCAACATGCCTTGACACTTCTGGAGCAACACTGCTGGGATGAAATGATACAGGTTCACTTTTTTTGCTGCTGCTGAGGCAGCTTTTACTGGATGGCCTGGGGGCGCAATGATGCACAAACATCCCCGTTCTTGAGTGACAGTGAAGTCGGTATAACTGTGATAGAAAGCATGTACGAATAAATTTAACCCGATGAAACTTTATTTGAGTTTACCTTGTACAACACGGAGCAGGGTCAACTGGTTGTCTATTATAGTGTGAACCGAGAAGCTGCAAATTCTGACTCGACAGGGAATTTCATGAAAATATGCAGCACGAGGAAACGAATACTAAACCCTGCGACAAGCATGACAGGCTGGCCCATGCACTGCCAAAATGTTCAGGGAGAAACCTGTACTTTGAAATGTCTGGCCTGACACGGTGAGCTTGAAGACACCAAAAAAAAAAAAAAACACACACTTGAGACAAAAATTGTAGGGGTCCCAGAATCTCTGAACACTCGTACTGAATGGTTCATTTATCAGCTGTGTTTGAAAGAAATGCGCCCTCAGAGGGCAAGTTGATTTCTCTGGAATTACTTTTCTTTCTATATTTTGTTCCCGAGACTCACCTTGAAAAGTTGAAGACTCACACGGCGTCTGTCGGCTGTGTTCCTGGTCGTCTTGTCATTGTCTCACGCTACTCTAAAAGGGAGATCAGACTAGTTATTCCTTTTAATTCTGCACTAAACCATGTGGCTCATCTTCCTCAATGAGAAACTAGCTTGCATCGCCTGGAGCAAGGACTGTGAATTTTCTCCCGTCTTTGATGAAACAAAAGGATTCCTTCCAGCTTAGAATGAATAAACACAGAAGTCTATCGTGAGAGAACTACCGTCTGTTTTCTCATCGTTTACAGAACTCTTGGGTTTATGAAGAACACTACAAGTTATGCTGAATCAACAGAAGTTAGACCGTTTTTGTTGTACCCATAATCCAGTGCTAACAATTAGGTTTTTCACATCACATGAGGTGGGTGAACACTCTTTTTGAAGAGGAGCTACATGACCTTGCCCTAAAACATAATGGTTGTTTTATATGCCTATAGTAGAAACTCATGAATGACTTGAGACAAATTTTATAGAGCTTACCGATATATACATTTTTTTTAAACGATTTTCTTTAAACGTAGTTTCCTTACATCTGAGGAGTTTTTTGGACTGATGCACTCACATGTTTTACATCTTCATGTTCTACAAAATGAAGATGTGCTTGTAGAAAATCTGGCATAAATTTTATTCAGGTTCTAGATCTTTCACTCTGAACTCTGTCAAGAGCATCTTTGTGCCCTTCAGTTAAAACAGTATTTTTAAAAAAAATGAAGAAATCCACCACCTATTAATGTCATATTTTGTTTTTGTTGGTACATTTTCTTTACAACTGTTTGCACATTTTAACTTCAGAAATCATCTGTTGTTTGATCTTTAGACCCTGAAGAAGTTCCCTGGAATCTCTCCCCACAGTGTTAACTCAGCATTGCTGAATGAAAGGGTTAAAAACTTAAAAGTGGCTGCGAGAACCATCCTGCATCCACAAAACTAGTCATGTGGGTTTACATGTGCTCTTTGTTGCGGTTGTAGGTACATTCAGTTCTGGTTTATTTTTGTCGCCTCGGATTAACTTCATTGTAACTCCAGCGAGTGTCGTATAACACTGTAATGGTAAAATTCATCACTACTAATGGTAAACGATCATTGAAAGACTTGCTTAATGAATGAAATAATCTCACACACGTCTTTGGCATAAATTAATATCAATGAGGGACTTTTCGCTTCCACCACATGCAGTGGGGCCAGTTGTGAAGTAATATTTTAAGGCGATCATACAAAACCACTCACAACCAACCATTCAGTGTGATACATCTTTCAACAATGTCTTTAGATAAGTGCATTTTGTGTTTAGATCTGCATACTTTTGCAAAAGACCATTACTTTGCCTACCTCGTAGACTGAAAGCTGGTTTGACAAATGAGTTATTTATTATTCAATGAAATGGATGTTAGACATGTTAGAGCAAAAAAAAAAAGCGATTAATGAAATGTCCAGTAGGCTGTGGGCCTGTTGCGTTTGATCTGTCTCTAAGTTTAGGTTTTCCCTTCTTTGGTCATTGCAGTGTGAAGGTCAGCTCCTCAAAGGCTGGAAAGCAGGAAATACTTGAGTCAAACCGGTAGACAAGTTACATAAAAATATCTGTCCTTTTGCTGTTTCCCCCACATTCATATAAGTGTGAATAACAGCCCTTTGTTTACAGCGGCTGGCACTCGGATTGTACTGTCCCCCATACCTACGCCCCACACTTCCTTCTTCAAAGGTTTGTTCCTAACTTGCCATTGTTTATGGAGTACTTGAAATCGCAGCTGAGGCTTGCCCTGTTTCCTGCACTCAGTGAACGGACAACAAAAGGACAGATAATTATGGAGCGCACGTGAAAATGTTGGTATCACCGGTTCTTTTCTGTGGAGTGTTTAATAAACCAGCTTGAAGGTCAACCCGTGGTGAGAATTTCCACGTTGCCATGACATCCACGTTGAAATGTGAGAGTGATCGTGTAGAATCGGTGGATGGAGCGAGCTGGCAGAGCATTTAAACAGGAAAGAGATGGAAGCATGGGGTGGAAAATGGCTTTTTATCTGCTCCAGGAGTGGTAAAGCCGATCTGAGCTTAAACTTGCTCCCTGTCATATCTGCTACCTAATAGAGGACAAAGCAAGCCCAAACCTGCAAACCTCCAATACATGAGAAATGCTTCCCCACCACAGGCAATTGTGACAAACAATCCTATTTCTCTCCATGTATGGCTGTGTTCTCAGATGACTGTTGTAGAGCCAGATGGTCCCATTAACCACATGTCACACGGGCATTGTGCAGGTGAGGATCTTTTCTTCTCCTCGACTGGTATGGATTTGAACTCTATCACATCAGGAGTGACCTGGAAAACATACAGGCTGATAACCTGAGGCACGTTTTAACCACCCCGAGCTCTAGTTTCTCCCTTCTGAAAGGAAACTGAATTTGAACCACAGATGGAAGTCCGTTTCTTTGTTAAACCCACAGTTTTTTTCAAGGCGACGCACATGAAGATTTAAGTGTGACCGGTCTGCTTGAAAATGGCAGCAGTGGGGAAACATTATTACCTTCGGTGGACATCCCTTCTGTTTCCCGCGGCATTTTGATTTATGTGAACGACTTCAGACGAGACAGAAATTGCTCATTTCCAACGAACAAATAGGTATTACCTTGACCATAATGCTCCAAACTTTCTCTGCGCAAATGTGAATATCGAGAATCTGTTTTGTGTGTTTTGTCAGCTTCTGTCTTCAAATAACCCGTGAGCCTCTGTGGTACTTTCACTGCCCTGTTGTAATATCGAGAGGCCCCTTCTAAGGGGTACTGCTAATACCCAAACACAGCTTAAATGCTTGGAGATGGACCTGACCGTGGGGTCTTGAGGAATCTTTATTCCCATCATTCCGCATACCATCCAGTCCCCGACTCTTCTCTGAGGAGACTTTCTTATAAAGGTCACTGTATACCCCCCCCCCCCCCCCCCCACCAGCCCGTAATACCCTCATGAATCTCTTAGATGTATGTTCAGGAGTGCAGAAAATGTGTTCAACATAAGTCTGACTGACATGGCAAGTATTAAGAGATCTTTTTACTTACCATTTGTACCTGGGAAGATTCGGGATGGCGTTGGTGTAAAAGCGGCGGATGTAACTGTGACCCATCATAAGTATGACTGCAACGAGTTAATGAGAAGGTTTTAGGACATGGAAGCTGAAAAAGACCACATTGTGCTTTCTTGATAATACTCTTCTTATTTCTAAAAAATGTTACACCTTTGTCTGGAATTTCTGGAATCACTACAATAATATTTTGATCAGTGACCACTCATGGCTGTTGCATTCCAGTGTGGGGTTGTCTGCTCAGCTGTGTCTCTAATCATTTAGCATTATACTATGAGTGGTACTTGTTGCTTCCTGGAGCCCAAATACTCTTGGTTCATTCTTCATGTGTGTTATTATCATTGTTATCGCTGTGTCTTGAGTATCGACACAATAGTAAGACATGCTCTGCTCTTCCTCAAGCAGTATTTATATCTTAACTCAACTCCTGGCAGCATACCTGGAGGTGACGGCCGAAGAGCCGCTGTCTCGTTCTCATAGACGGCGCTGCGTTTGTGTGTGTCTGGTGACTGTGACGGGGGTGTGGGTGTGGGGGGGGTGGAAGGAATTTGTCGTGTTGGCTTTTGGTGCTTCAGGAGGGCGTTTCTCATTTCCTCTGGGTGAACCTGCGTGGTGTTTATTGTTACTGTGGAGATGAGCAGCCAGCTCTCGCACACAGCGGCTCGCAGTTCCACTGACCATGGACAGTCTGCAAGACTGGGATCAAATGATCTATTCTGAATCTGAACACAGGGACACAAACAAAATCTTCATAAATTCCTAATCTGGGTTAGAATTGGTGCTCCTCTGTTGTGAACCTTTTCCAAACACTCAAAGTTTAGATTGAAATGCTCGTGCTTTCTTGACCACGCTTAAAAAAAAAAAAAAATGGGTCAAGACAACAGAAGTGCAGAAAAAAAGAAATAAGATTGAGATTGTAGTAGAGGAAAGGCCTGGCTCTGTGGGCATTTGTGGGTTTGAGCTTTTGTTGTTGTTTCCTGACAAAACAATCAATATTCTATCTTGCAAACTTTATTCCTGATTTTTGTTTTAGTTTGCCTTTTTGGATTTAGGGCTCATAGAAAAGTTTTACTAAAACAACATCCAGGGACTCTCGGGGAATGTGCTCCATTCACTTCCACCCCACAAGACCAATTTGGCGAAAACTTTGCTTGACGGTGTTTTTGCTCCAACACCATCTCAGATGAAAAGGCTTGAACCTGTGGCGCGTCACAGCAGCAGTATGAAGATGGAGATATTTAAAGCCCTGCTTTTGGGGTTGAGAGTTTTTGTGTTTTGTTTGCGGATGGCATACCCTTATTTGGTTGAAACCATTATTTTCTTCTCAATGGGAACATTACTCTGCTGCTATTAATATAGCACACTTACCCATACTTTGTAATGTGTGTCGAAATCAAAAATCTCACACAATGAACCGTGACGAATTAGGAATGTTTTTGCTGTTATCCACCCGCATAATTCTATAAATAATTCCAGGATCGACTTTTAGTTCATCCCCTTTTGTTGAACTGGGAGGATTCGAGATGCATGCTAGCCCCAAAACGGCCATATGTATCAATTCTAAACACACAAGTTCAGCCGCATACTGCAGAATCAATTACATGTGGAATTCAGGGCATTCGACCGACTGTTTTCCTGCATAACAAGATAGCAGAGCTTGTCCTTTTCTGTTTAAATATTAGAGCATTCTTTCCATGCACCCCTCCGCTGATGACCTGCAGGATTCGGAGTGCTGTGGGAAAACTCCCAGGCGGGTGCCAGCTAAACAGCATGAAATGCGGAAATGCGCTGTTTTGCCATTGCTACGTGAGGTTTTCAGGGACACATTTTATCTTGTTTGGATAGGTTTGTGCAAAAAAACAAAACAGACTATCTGCATCATGCTTTTCTTCCTTTTTTTCCTTTTTGCAGATGAATAGACTGAACACTGTGTGTTCTGTCCCACCATGAATATAAATGTAACATTCAGCATTGCTGGTTGATTTCAGTATTTTATCTAAAGTGACAATGGATATGTTTTATTTGTCTATTTGAAGCTGCGAGTGACCGACTGTTTTATATTTTTTTCCCCCCAGGGGCTCTATAGAGAGGATTCCAGGAATCTCACCATGTTCAAGGCGGTGCTGAAGAAGAACAGAGATGGAGGGAAGGGAAGCAAGAAGGATTCAGGTATGTGGAGCAAGAAAAACAAAACAAAAAAAAAAAGCAAAGGTCCAGGAACCCCAAACCCAAGATTTCTGTAGTTCACCCTCTGGATAGTGGTTATATTCATCATTCTCCTCAAACATTAGAGAGGTCTTTGCGTTTCTCTGAGTAAGGTGTATACAGCTGGTAAACAGAAAATAAGGACAAAGGATTCATTGTTGTCAAAGGGATGCATGAAAAAGGAGAACTACTGTTGAGGGAGAATCATGGGTTGAACTCACTGCAGTTAAAATATTATGTCCCAATTAAAAGGGCCACATTGTCCTGCTAAACTACTGTTTCCAGTCTGTATCAGTCAAGGTCTTGCATTTCTTTGGATGTTGTGTCTGGTTAAACATAATCTTTGAACATAGTCTGCTGTTTTCACCCAAATAAGTTTATCGTCTATCGTCGATAGACCATCGTCTATCGTCTAATCTTGGACTTCAGGGAACACCTGCCCAAATTTCCAAAACTTATTCAAAAACTATATTTTGCCGAGTATTTTTTTTTTCTTTCAACATTTTGAATGGGTTCACAAATATTAACTATGCACTTAAACATGTACGAGCTGACAAGGAGAACTTCCCTGCATTGATTCCTGTTTGAGGCTTTTCTTTGTGGAGTTTGTATGTTTTGTGTGTGGATTTTCTCCAGCCAGCCCCAAAACATGAGTCAGAGGTTAATATGTAGGTGACTCTAAATTACCTGCAGCTGTAGATTTGAGTGTGTGTACTTGTGTCTTTCTGTATTTGCCCTGTGATGGACTGGGGGCCTGTCTGGAGTGGACCCTGCCCTTGCCCATGCTTCAGCCCCCTTGTAATGCTGAATTGGATAAAGCAATACAGGAAATGAATTGATGGAAAATCACAATGGTGTACGCTTTCTTACCATGTGGCACATGTGACACAGCTCCTCATGCAACCATGGTTACATCTAAACAGTCTGTACAAGACAGAGTTTACTTCATCTGCAGCTTCGACGGGAGTCTCTGACTTGTGCCTTACCAGATGTTTTCTCTTGGAAACGTGCTGATTTTCCAGGATGACTTACTGTCAGAATCACATTGTTGACTGCGCTCTTGTTCAAACAGTGGCTGCCTCCAGTTATCTCTTTATCTATCTTTCTCAACACGGCAAATTGACCATTTATGCTTATACTGCACCTACCAGCCGAAACTTGCTTTCCCCCCTCGGAGCTAGTTTCAGCGGCGTGATTCAGACTGAGTGTGCCAGTTGACTGACGTCTCACCGTTCTTCTCTTTTATCTATTGTCTGACGTGATTTTTCTCAATAGTCTGCGCGAACACACACACAAACGCACTTTTTATGAAGGTGTTGCAATCCGTCTTGCATGTATGAATCACTCCGATAACACAGCAACACTTTTGTTCAGGGAGACACACTCGCATGTGTTGTGTATGTGAAGACTGGGAGCAGCAGAGGTTTTATGGCGGTATATGGTCTCCTTATCCCATCCCCACTTTCCCAGTTGGACGCCATCCATCAGACTGAGGCAGCTCTGTCTCTCTCGACTCATGCTGCAGCAATAAAATGCGGCCACTCCTCTTTGTTGTTCAGGGCCTTAAAGACTGATGAGAGGTCACAAAGTCACAACAGCAAGTAGCAGTCCCTTTGCCGCACTTCTGCCTGTTTGCATAGGGCAGGTACTCCCACTGAGCACCTATGCACTTTCGGCTTCTTAACAAGCTGATGAGTAATTTTATTTCATCTATTGGGAGAAGTTGCTTTATATGTTTATTGAAACAGAAATAAATTCAGCATTTTACTGTTCTGCTTGCGAGTCTGGTGTGCGTGTTATTGTACTTACATTACACATGAAATGTTCACTGTACCTTCTGCATTGTGATGAAAGCATTTTTTTGATCCAAAAAGAGGATCAAGAGAGGCATTGGGGGTCCTTTCTGTCCATGGTGTACCCCATATCGCCCAATCTCTGCAGGCTTTCCTTTTTCAGTGGCTCCTTAAAAAAAAACAAAAAAAAAAAGTCTGTTCAACAGCCTATAATGGAAATAAGTGGGAGGAAAGACCTTGATAATGGATGTAATTGCAAGATAGCTCAGCATATGTTGCTTATGACTCGGTGGCTATGGACCGAAGGCAACTTTAAAACAGTCAAGGAAACTTGGCCCCCATGCCAGATACCACGGCAGTCATTAGCTCTCCTCTGGGATCTCCCCAATGCCAAGACCACAAAAACACACAGTTTGCTAATTTAGTCTTTCAATCTTGTGCTCCTCCTAAATCCTTCCTCCTCCTCCTCTTCCTCATCCTTCTGACAGTCATTCTATATTGAATCTCTTTGGAACTGGCCATTTGAATCCTTTTTTTTTTTTTTTTTTTCATGGTCAGCTATTCCAGGAGTAGGATGCTGGTTTGCTGTAGCCCTCTGACTTTGATGTTCACATATTCTGAGAATAGTGTAGCTACAAGTGGGATACATTGAAAGTCAGCCTGCCCATGGCTAAAAGATATGAAGGCTGAAATGTTTGAAGCAGCAAAAATGAACAAATATAGGGATTTCAGTTAGTTCGTCGAGAGCTGAATGACTTTGTCAGAAGACGTCTAAAACTGAAACTTTTGTGGGATGTTTGCAGCAGAGTCCAGAGTAGGAAAAGCAATCGCCAGGCGAGTGCGGTCACATATGACCAAGGCTCACTGACGTTCAGACTGCTGCACAAGTTAATGCTGAGTCTGAACGGAGAGGTTTCAGAATCCACAGTGCAATGCAGCTTCAAACCATGCCAGATACCTTCGGTGTACACACGAGTTCCTATCTTGCCTCAAAGACTAAAGGGGCTGTCTGGCTGAGGGGCATGGGCAGTCCTCCTTTTTATCCCACCCCATGAAGGCCCCACTGCCTCCCTCCTTTTAAAGCCTGACTGTCTAGCATGAGGCATATGGCCTTCTGCTGCCTTTGTATTGCAATCGGTTCATGATGTTATAGAGAGAGTTCGGGTTTTCGACTCAACTGCGATTGCGTAGCGTGACTCTCTGTGGTTTGGGTCATACCTCTGAAAGCCCTTCGACTCGGGCTTCCCGCTCAGTGAGCTCAGCTGCCAAACAGTTGTCTGTCTGTTGTGGGTGACACAGTCTTAATCACACCACTGTGCCTCGCTGTGCACTCTGGGAGGGCGATAACGGTTTCAGCTGTTTATTCCTCCGACTCCCAGCACACACGGGCCTTGTACACACAAACACAAACGTAGCCTCCACCAGTTGGCAGGACTTTTCTCAGTTTTGTTTGGCGGTATGGAGACAGAAGCCACACCTGCTCCTCGCCAGACAAGAAGATACAGTCCTACTGTTGACCCGAAAGGAGGACACCCCCCCCACTGCTCGTGTTTTAATGTCTCCACAGAAAATCTGCCAGGCCAGTAATTGCCTTGTCTGGCAAGATTAATAGGGATACTGTGTTTAATAATTAAAATGAGAAGGAGGGGTAAAAGGTCGCTGCAGGTCTTATTTTGGCAGATTGTATACACACGGAAACACTGTAAGTAGTTAGGCAAGCTTCTAAAAAATAACATTGATCTTTATTTTATAGGATTTAAAATGTGTAATACTGATTGGGAGCATTTTCTGAACCTTTGTCCTGACAATCAGTATAAAGTCAAGTTTATATTCACAGACTTAATCTGCTTCTTGAAAATATTGTGACGGTAGAGTTGGTTAACTGTGTCTGTGGTATTGGTATCAGAGATGATTTTGAGCCGGTGTGATCTTTTTTTGTTGTTCATCAAAGCTTTTTCCATTTATTATTGTCTTTCAGGGCAATCTGTTTTAACACATTGCCTATGTTTCCCCTCCGTGCGACGTTACAGTTCAGTAAAGCAGCTGACATAGCAGACATTCCTTTGTTGTTGTCTCTTTCTCTTTCAGCTGCCGCATCAGGGTTTTTTACTGCTCAGGGGAGACTTCCCTCTGTACACAACAACCGCAGGTGGCTGAGCAGTTATTTGTCCAAACAGAAAAGTTTTTGATGGACAGTTGTTTGTTCAGAATACACATAGTTGTAATATGCATATCTGTACAATTCTGGCTGGTTTTCTTGTTTAAATGGACTTGTTTAAAAGGACTTTTTCATAAATGGAACCTTTTATCTTTCTTTTTAGCTGTGAGACAGCAAAAATTTGAAGATTTGTCATGTTTTTACCTTGGGTTTTCATTGCAAATAAATGTGGCAAGTTTCTTTGGAAGGGGTTAGTTTTGCATCTGTGGCATTTTTTTTTAGGTATAACTGCAAAAAAACACTGAACACTGAAGCTCAGACTAAATTTGGTGACTAATAACTGTCTACGCAGACATTAAGAAACACTATTCATCCCTGTGTGATCCACAGGTTTCAGCGCCCAACTCCCGGCATAAGTCTAGTTTCCTCTCTGGGAACAGCTGGGTGGCAGCCTTCGCTCTCCTCATACCTACCACAGCCATTTTGAGACCTGCCACCTCCTTGTACTGTGGCCTGGCAACAAATCTTAAGAAAACTTACTTTAATGTTGTGTTTCTGATGTAATTGCCGGTCGACAAATAAATTCATAGTAGAAAAATGCCAAAAAGAGTACCATGACTATGGGCTGAAATAGATTTTAACGGGACACATTTATGTCTTACAAAAAGACATTTTGACACTTGGAGAGCTTGAGATAAGGGTTCGAGACACAGCCTTTGGTAGTGGAACTCGACTCACTCTAACTCGGCAACAGTCGAGCGTAACAAGTTGCATACAGTCAACAACAGGATGTCTAGATTAGAGATTGCATACTGAATATAACCTGTGGAAGACACAAAGACAGACTGTTATCCCACACATATCCAGGCACAGAAATACAGAGCAGCAGAGACACAGAGAGAGGCAATCAGCCTCAGGATCCATTATTAACATCCTTTGATAAACCATAATATCGAGTGTGCATACCAGACTCGCCGTCTCCTTTATTACACACCGGTGTGATTCTTCTTTTGGAAAACATACATTATAAACACTCATGCAGCTACGAGGCTCTGGTTTGCTTTTGGCTTACGGTGGAATGAAATAGTCTAAATTGTTGTTGACAAAAAGATTTAAATCCTACCTGTCGTTTCTGCTGGAATTCCTGAGGAGGGATGGTTGAATCTTCTGTGTCATGCATGTAGAAGTAATTGAAATGACCACCTGTAAGATTTACTACCCTTTTTTTTTTTTTTTTTTTAAGGTCACTGTTCAGTTATTTCGACTGTGTTTGCTGTTTTTGCATTAGGTTATGTTTATGTAAATGTTCATTTCCAGACAGTTGTGGTTAAACTAAAAATGGGTGGAGGAAAAAAAAAAAATGCACCTGATTTACAAAGGAGACCATTGAGTGTACAGACCCACACAGCTATCAAAGCACCGTGCAGCAGCCAGCAGGCAACGATTAGCAGGGCGTAGCTCAAACCACATCTTTCACTTAGATACACACTCATGTACAAATGCACACACGCACACACAAATACAGACGCACACACGCCCACAAACCTCAGGTGTATCCACATTAGACACTCCCTATCCACATTAGACACTCCCAGTCTCTCCTTCTGAAAGCAGAAATAAGGGCTCCTGTGGAAAAGCAGCGTTGAGACTTTTACAACAAACATTAGCTTCTGGCCAATTTCACTGAACAGGACTTTTCAGAATGGACGCTTTGAAGCTTATCATATTGTGATCACATTGGATACCCATGGAATTTTCTCAGTATCCACAGTTTTACTCCGCTACCCTCCCGTTGGAAGGCCGGAGGCCCTGAAAGCAGACTGATATCTGTCCTTCAGTGACAGGGTCAACGAGGCCTCTCTCCTCTGACCCAGAACAGCACGGCCCTGCAGCATGGTGCACGACTGTAGATAATGTGCAAAAAAGACACAACAAATGTGTCAAGGTGAATTCTTAGAAAAATCTAACAGAATCTTTGTAGTGGCTCAGATCCAGACTTGTGTGCCACCATACTTCTTTGAGCTCATTTTAACTTCCAACAATGTATAGTACGTATATTGATCTCCAGTTGTTCTTCACTTCAGCTCATCTGCTCCAGCGTTCCCCCGCAGTAGATATTTGACCTTAGCTGTTGTTAGTACCTCCCACTACACAGTAATGCTGCATAATCAAAAAAAGCATTGATCAAAACATTTTTAATTTCAAATTGTCTTTTCGTCTGTGCCTGGAACATCAGCTCTCATTATAGTGTTGAACTAGAACAAAGAATATTCTGCTAATTTGCACTTAGGAAGTAAAACCTGTCGATGCATTAAGGAGCGCCTCTCTAGTCATCAGGTGGGAACCATTTTCAACAGTATTTTCTCTTGTTGGGTTCCATGACACCTCGAAGAAGCATCCCAGAGCCCCCTAATGCTCGCCTCCTCTACTCCTACACAGGTCAACCAACACCGCCCACTTCAACAAAGCCAGCCTCTATTCATACCAGCTCATGGTATTAGCAATGCTGATGATCATGTCCTTATTGAAATGCTGCATGTTATACCACTTTACTTAAATCATATTGAATACTTCAACAAAGCGAGGTTCTGTTCTCTATCCAGTGACAATACTTTACCAAACATCCAAAGCAACTAACCTCAGTAATTCCCTCTGATACCATATGATCTGTGAACACTTGAGATGTGGGGGGAAAAAAAAACATGTTTTGGCAATGATTGTTTGAAATGTATCATCTGCAATCAGGAGCCACTCATAAATACAGCAGATCGGTTGAAAAGTTCAACCACCATGGATATCTCATGATCTTCAGACTCAGGAAATCATTAGCTGAATGTGAAAGTGCGTGACAGTGCAATTTGAGATAGTCTCTCTTGTGGATATTTATACTTTTTGTCACTGAGTTGTGAATATACAGTAAAATCCACAAACGGGTACATGTTATAATAATGATAATAAATAACTTAAGCTGCGGTGCTGATCTTTCATCCATTGAGTCTACAGATCATCAGTTTTGGGGAGTTAGAGAATAGTGGTCATGGGAACAGTGTGGAAGATCTGACACCAGCTGATTATTCCACATGGCGCTCGGCACACGGGACATAAATTCAGCTTAATGGTTAAATTGGGTTCTGCTCTGGTCGCTGATTAGCTTCGAGCAGGAATTTGGAGATGTGCTTTCATGGTTCCCAGTGGCCCACTGTGTGCTGTGGCAGCCTGTAACCACTCTCCATTACCCTAATTTGGCTCCCATACACTCACTCACTCACACACACACACAGCAGCGATGTGTCTGTGACCTTGGAACGATGTGCACGACAACGAACAAGAAGTCAAACAAACACACAAGCAGCACCTTTAGGCTACAGGCGTTGTCAGTATACACCACGGCAACAGTACGTGCACAACCCTCAGCGCTCACCCCTCACCCATCCATCGCCGAGTTGTTTGACTACTTCAAAGAGGAGGAAAAACAGTTTATCAGCTAACATGCCATGGTGTTTTAAGACGGTCTTTGAAGGAGTGATAGTAGCCGCTGTGGCAGTTCATTGGCTGGAGAGGTCAGCAGGCCACAGCTTTTTCTAATCACAGCGTGACCTTCCCGGGCAGACACATTCCTTCTGTCTGATTCTTTCCGTTTTGCTTTCATACCTTCAACAACCTTTGTCTGTGATCTAATGAGCACTTTATGTGTCTCGTTCCTCTCCGGAGGACGGTCCTTTCACCTTCCCGATGCACGACTCGCTGCGCATTGATGAACTTTTCCCTACTTTTCTTTGATATTTTCAAGAGTTTTTTGGAGGCTCGTGCTTTTCTCATCTAATGACATTTCAATGAGGACACCAAGCCATGCTGTCATAGTGTCTAGCTCTGCCTGTTGGGACCTCTGTTCAGCCTCAGCGTTTGGGGCCCCTTTTCTCCCTCGTCAGCCCTGCTTTGCTCTGTGGCGCTCTGTTCTGCATTTGTGCACACAGAAACTCCTTTTTTGTAATCGTGGCTGCAGATGAATGTCTTGCCGTCCCTTGCACAGGAGGGTTTGAGGCAGGCTGAACTAATGACCTGGGCTCCTTTGTGTGCAGCCTCACAGGAACAGAGAAGAAAAGTTTGCTCTGTCTTATTTATGAAGGGGACTCTTGTTATTTTTGAAAGTTGTACTAACATGATCAAAAGATTTGGAAGTTATTGATCAGAAGAGGTGTTCAAGTTTGAATTTTTAATTGATATTCATATCCCAACACGTTAATAATTTAATTATGATGATAAAAAAGCCTTGGCGAACCTGTGGAAACAAAAAACTTTCAACAAAGTAAAACTAATTGATGAAAACTTTCACACATGGCGTAACGCTGCATGTTTTTTTTCTGCATGTTTACTTAAGGGATTAGACGCTCCTTGGAAGGATCGGGGTGAGCCGCCTTTGTGCCGCGTCCTCGTCCATTTACCATTATTGAACAGGCTGTTGTCCAGAGGTTACTGGTGTTCTCATGACCTCACCTGGCCTCAGAAGAAACTCTGCCTAATGGTCTGTGCTAATGGCAGCGCAAATCTGTTGTTCAACCAAATCACCATGGCAACCTGGGACTTGAGACCTCGTTGCACTTTTGCCCAAAGATAAAAACCCACGTTTGTCCCAGAGCTGCTCGATGCAAATTTCCAACAGATAAAACTGAGAAATTAAAGGAATCCGTACAAAAAACCGAGAACATCTGAGCACCTCTAACCGGGCTGCATTGTGAGTCGTGTGTTTGAGCCCAGTGGCCGCAGAACATTAATGTGATAGATCATAGATGGGACGTGTGTGCTTGCTTGTCCATCTGTGCTTCATGTAATGCCTGTTTCAGTGACTCGTAGAGGACGTTGTTGTAATTAACCCCATTTAAAACCTAAGGGAATATTTTTTATGATTTCACTGTGGAAGCATTACCGTGTCTCTGGCTTGGCAACAGTGTAAATCAGACCCTTTTAATTAAGTTAATAAAACATCCTTATGCTCCTTTACTGATTTTTGAGATTACCAGAGTGAAATGCAAGAGCAGATTGTCTTTATTACCGTGTGTATCTATATATCGTCATGTTCGCCAGACCCCAGCTGAACCTACTGGCCAGGTTCTCTCGAAGTTGGACATCTGCTGTCGCTCCCTCTAAAAGGCCTCATCGTGATTAGCGTTAGATGAAGGAGTGGAAAAGGAGCTGAGATGGATATTTTGTCGTCAGTGTGGGAGTGAAGAGTGAGTCCCGGTTGTCCAGAGACTGAATATCAATAACTCTCCAGCCACAACTGTCAAGCGTAGATCTGTCCTAATTTATTGCAAAGCTCTAATGAAGCAAGGTCAAACCTTTAGCAATTCATTGTCACCGCTCGGTTCATTTATATTGCAAAAAGACGGTGAAGCATTTGCATTTGTGTGTCATCCATTAGCTCCACTATGCAAAGTGGACAGGACTGATGTTTTATTTAACTGATAAAACATGGAACTGGATTTGTGGCCTTTTTCTGGAGTTTCTTCCTCTCACTAAGAAACTGCAGTTTGCTTGTTTTTGTCGTTATCATTGAAAACACGATGTTTTGATGCAGCGTTATAAATGTGGTAATGCTCTTTCACTTCTTTATGTTCAGAAATCAGTGACCCTGAGACTTATGAATTCAGGTTAGTCCTTTTTTTTTTTTTTCTTAATTACAGCATTTATTATCTTTAGCAATATCCACAGTCTTAGTGAGTCTAGTCTGACTGAACTCCTCCTCATTTGATATTTTCTTCTGCTAGCTATGTAGCGATCTGTTTTTCTGCTCTCCTTTCGCGTCTGTCTGAAAAAGTGAACTAAAACTTGGGAAGATGCTGCCTGGCTCGCATTATTTTTCCCATACCCACTTAAATTGACGATTTATGAAGAGGAATGGGAAATGTCATAGTGCCTGCCCACAGCCACCCATCACCCCCTCCTCCCCCTTTTCCAGCCTTCTCCTCCTCCACCTCCTTTGCTTCTTCCACCCAGGAAACACACATGCGCCTCCCTGTCAGTCTCCGCTCCCCGGGGGCCAGCCGGCAAGGCATTTCAGAGCTCAGACTGCTGCAGAGCTGTGCATCAGAGGGAGAGAGAGAGAGAGAGCGACTCAGTCTGAGTGTTTCTGCGTTCGGCGAAATATGTTTGGCCGTCTTGTTTTGCCAACAGCGTCCTAAGACGACTAATTTGGTGTCATTATCAAGTGTGCAGGGAGTTGAGTTGAAGGTCTAAGAGCTTTGTAAATGTTCTCGTTTCTGACAAGCCGAAGCCAAAGATGTTGTCAGCTTGTTTTTTTGTTTTTTTTCTGTCTCCTCCTCGGGGACCACCAGCATAGATGAGTAATCCTTTGAAACCAAGCAAGAAAATGCCTTTAGATGGGAAAAAAATTACTGGAATTTGATTATTGTTGGCAAAAAAAACAAAACAAAAAAAAAAACATGCCCACAGGAGGGACATTGGCAGTGCAGAAGTAATAAACAAGTATGCAAAAAATAAATAGCAATAATAGCAAAAATGCCTGAAACTACATTTATTTATTTATTTATTTATTTATTTATTTATTTATTTATTTATTTATTTATTGTTTGAGCATCAGAAAATAATTTTTGAGACTGCAAACAAATGTTTAGTGAGAAAGCTAACATGGTCTGTGTCCTGGTGTTATCCACTTTCATCTGTAAGTATGTTGCAGTCTTTATAGAGTATTGTGACTGTTCCTATGGCTACCAATGACTTAGTAAAATGCTCTAAAATTAGTTATTTCCTCATGGGGAAAAGCACCAATGCTCCAGGAGTGTTTCACATGTTGCTTGTGTGGCTTTATGTCTTGCATGTAAATTCTGTTCCATATTACTTAATGGATTTTAAACCAGGAAGATTTACTTGTTATTTCCATATCAGATATAATTTGTCCTTCATCATTACTGGTGACTTATAGCGGAGACCCTCCCCCACTCGGTATTCTTTGTCGTCTGGCTCTCTCCTCTCGGTGGGTTGCTGTGTGTTAACCATGACAGCTTTTGTGAGACTGTCACCCTGGTCTCGGAAGTACACAGGGAATCCACATTGGCATTCAGTCTAGCGAGAGAATTCTCCTCTTCAGTGGATTGTCCTATGGTCATCGCGCTTTGTCTGTTGACTGAAAGAATCTGCATTAATTATAGGCCGGCTTCATTTTCTCTCCAGTCCAATAAATGGACTAGTGGGAGCTAATCCATGCGGGTATGTTCGTCAGTGTTTACAGTACATGTGTACAGAGAGATGGTGTCATTATTTGTTTTGTATTAAAAGACTGAATCTGCTTTTGCCCAAATAATTTCCATTGCAAATAGCACTTTTATCAACTAAACAAGGAAGCTCAGATCGGGAATTAGTTTTTTAGTGGACAAGCTAATACACTAACTTTGGTTCTCTTCTTCTGTTATTCTGCTGTGATTTACTGCAGAAAGTGCTCCAAATACAACTTTCAGCTCAATTAGCCAATGCTCACGTTTCCTCTTCCCCAAATGTGCATTGATTAGACACACATCAGTTCCTTCCTAGTTTGAATAATAAACCATCTGCTAAAAGTTCAATCAGTTTTTATATTCTACTGCAAAGAGCATAGTCTTTATCACTAATAAAAAACCTCGGACCATATGGTCCATTAACTGATGAAACCTTGAGTGACACATCCAAAAAGTATAAATACCTGAGATTCCCGCCATTTCGCTGGCCGGACTAGACAATGGAAGAGCATGAACCATTGAATCCACTTGGATAAATAGAAAAATGTCTTCCTGAACACACAACCGAGTCCAGTTGACCTTGTTCAAGGCCTTTGTGATGCCTCCTACCTGGACATATTGAGGTACACTTCAAAACAGCTGCTGACAGATGTGTTCTTCCAATATGAAACAGCCGGGTTGAATTGTTTCATTTTCACATTGTACACCAACACAGTAACCCCACAACCCATGAAAAGGTTTGTGTGCACACACATGTAATTTAATCACAAAGGCAGCTGGACTCGCATGAGGTTTCAAACGTGTTGCCAATAGAAATTGACCCAGTTTTGACCAGACACCCAGGAATTATTGACTCCAGCAGTATCAATCTCGAACGCCTGCACTATTCAATTAGAGCTGATGTAGACATTCAGATGACATGGAAAAATATCTTCAAAGGTAAAGTTGCCATCACGATACAAGTAGATGACCAGGATGACTGAGCATCTTCCCAGATGGATCAAAACATGATAGTTATGGTTTTTAAGAAGAAGAAAAAAATATTTGGTTTGAACAGAGTGAGATTTATTTAGAGGCCTTGAGTGAAGACTGCATAGCGCTACTGTTCCCTTTATATTTTAGCAAATTGCAACAGAAATGTGGATAGATCAAATTTATTATGAGATGAGATCACCTTGTAGTTTCATAGAGTGACACAATAAAGTTTTATATTGATTTTTTTATTTTTCCTTCACTAAAGACATGACTGGAAAGAATTAGGACCCAGCATAATGGAGCTTGGTTGGAATAGATGTTTATAAGTGACTCCTATTGAATCTGGTGAAAGAATTGATTGGTTCTTTAATATATATTTTCTAAATCAATGTCTTGAAATAATATTGAACTGTTTTTATAGGTTGGGCATGTCCTTGTTGGCTTTGGACCTTTACTTTGATGAGAAGGAAAGAGCATGCAAGGGGCTGTAATCATTTTTACATCATCCTGGGGCAGCACTGTATAATTAGAAAGGGCTGATTTCTTCAACCACAGCAGGGGCTGAAATTGTAGGCCTTGCCCCAACCAGGCTTTTGGAAAGTAACTGAAATAGCACGGGCGAGCTTCTGTCCTTGCGCCCTTCTGCGTATTATAGCATCGGTCAGATGGCAAAGCAGTCACCATGACACACTGCCGCCCGTTCACCAGAAATCAGATGACCGGCTTTAATGTGGCGCCTCTAGCTTTCAGAACCAGCTACCAAAATTACAACTTTGTCATAATCTCTTCAACGTGCACTACGGCTGAAACCTTTATTGGCCTGAACTCGACCCGCCGTCACTTTGGCAAGTGATCGGTCTTCTGGAAGGGTTTACCATTCAACTGGGGTAACCTTTGGTGAAGTAGTGCAACCCCTGCCGGCACATATATATGCTGGAATAATGCTGTTCCTGGTTAACAAACGATCAGCAACAATTTCTTGTTTGTGATCTATTCATTACACATCTCTAAAAGAAAAAGTACTGTCACAGGAACCATACCTTAACTAATCAACTAATACCTATATTGTTTTACATTAGAAAATGTTAAATTTAATTAATTCCAGTCCTCAAAAGGCATTTTGCTGAATTCAAGAGGTGGCATTTACAGATTTGAAGCACCTGATGAAATGGTCTGCTTCCTATACAAACTGGTAATGTGAGGTTTGTGGTTAGCACCTTAACCCCTGGTCCACCATGGTGTTTCACTCAGGGATAACCTCTCAAGCCTCGTGCAGAAGGGAAGCATTTTGTACCGATGAAGGATGTAGGATCGCTAATTGAGGCTCTCAGATTAACACTTTCCATATGGTTTGTATTATACTCTAACCATTTAGAAAGAAACAGAGAAATAGACTTGATTTCCTACATTGTATCATTTCTATTTGCATATCTTAACTACAGTCACACACAGTTTTTCCTCTTTGGGGAGATTATTCTGACTCACAATTTCCTGGAGCCTCCTCTTCTTCACTATGTACATATTATACTTCATGCTTAATCAAAACCATAACCTTGCTTCTAACAGGCACACACTGCTATAAACTGAATGCTTTTGCTTTGTAGACTTTTTTTTTTTCCTGTCCCAGCCAGCAAATATGTGTTGCAAATTTGTGGCCAAACAACATTTGGTAATGTCACACAGGCTTCCCTGTGGACACACAAAAGTGTCAGTGTACATGCAGTATGTCACACTCAGGTCGGGGTGACAGCAGGTCCCGGTCTATGCTGAGTGACCTTCGATTCATTCACAGATCTTTTTTTTTTTTTTTTTCTTTCTTTAGCTCTTAAAGCGTGCAGAGGTGTCACAGGAACCTTTCTGCTTCCTGCCTCTGGCTTGTTTCTTTGTTGAGGAGGACTTTAAAACACAGGACAGCTTTGTGTCCCCTGTGCTGAGGCAGAGGCGTGGGGGAAATTGGGTCTCTGTTTCTGATTAGCCCGGCAGCCCAGCGACACTCATTACCCTGAAGCAGAGATGCAGGATGCTAATAGTAGCTCGCCTCACGCATCAGAGTCCTCAGTGATTGGACAAAGCTCAGGCTGCAGACAGGAGACTGTGCTAATTTGCCAAAGTCCCGAGAAGAGAACCAAAAGCTAATTGTCATTGCTGCGGTTCCCCACATCTGCAGTAAAGATTTAGCAGACCCTGCTGACGTACGGTCTGTAGGAGCAGTTCGGCATTGCACGTTATCTTGAGGTATATAATTCATGCATTTTAATTGGAGGCGTGATGAGTGAGCAATTCTGATTCTGCAGAATTCATTACTTTCCTGTTAGCTGGCTCTGGCACTGGAATGGTCTTTCCAGACAAGATGACTTTTACTGAAGCAAAGCCTTTTTTTTTTCCATTTAGAGAGCAAACTAATAGCCAACTAAGGTTATTTTTAGTTCTTTAGTTAGATGACTTTCAGAGATTGTGTGGAAACATTTCTGTCAACTAAAGTAAATATGTGTGTTTTGATATGTGAAGTATCAGGAAGCATTAATCCTGGCTGTGATTAATAGTGTTGGAGAGAGCAATAAAACATAGCAAGATGGCTGGGTATGGGATTGTTTTGAACCCTGCCGTAATTATTTCTGTTACCAGTTATTATTCTTTTATCCCCCCGTTTCTGTTCACAGAAACATCGGCCACTTCTGTCTTGCATTATCACTCCTATCTTAGTCGTTTCTACTTGTAATTTCGCACATTTTCTTAATCCTCACGCTAGGAAAAACCCTGAGACAGTTGATTGTTGGTTAGAAGAGAAATGAACAGTGATTCCCTAAAGCTCGCCTGCAAACTGACTGGAACAAGGTGTTGGCCTAACTTATTCATGTTGGTTTCATTAGCTGATAACCTTCAATCTTTGAGAAATAGCAATATTCTGTGTTTATTTTTTTTACATTTTTAGAATAATCATCAGCCTGCAGTAGCCTTGGAACGTAATGGGAATAGTGAGAAATGTATTGAAAATGAAGCATGCTTTTCAAAAGCAGTGTTTTTTTTTCATTAAATATTAAAATAAGAATTAATGAAACAGCCAGTGTAGTAAATGAAATACATGTTATCACTGCTCTGCGGTCAGTGACACTGCTTCTTTTGGTGCTCTTGTGTCCCAGTAACATGAGAAATGCTCACATTACCCGTGGTTTGAGTACATATTTTATGCCCTGTTTTTCCCCCACTTCCAGGTCTGTTTTTCTTTTTCTTCCACCTCCATCACTCATTCCTATTTGTAAGCTATTAGGTGACTGGTGTCCTTTATTAACTGGGCTTCTGGGATTGTTCATTTGACTTCATGGTTGCTTTTTTCTTTGAAATGAAAAAAAAAATAAAAATCATTGCACTGCTTTGTTCAGAATTGTATGTTTTACATGCAAACTGCCACCCCAAAAAGTAGAAAATCTGGCTGTGTTTCAGTATCAGTAATATGATGATTTTATGTTACTGATCTGTGGTTGAGGAAAGTTTGTACTTATGCTGTACAGACAAAATTAAAGAGTGAGTCAGAATTTTAAAAACGATGACTAGAAGGTGAGCTTAGTTCATAGATCAAGGCTTTCTGGAAAAAACAAATATTTTGGTGCAACCATGCAGACTGAAACCTCAAAACGTGGAAGAACTGGGTACGGACCGATTCTTCACCCATGCAAAGTATCAAAAGGGGACGAGTGTGTTTGTGTCATTTTTAGCAGAAAACCAAGCATTTTCCATGTGAGATCATCAGCAAGGCGTGATTCCTTTGACTTTTTTTAAATGATTGCTCTGAGGGTGCTCGGGGTGTGAAGGGGCTAGGATAATAGTCAGCATCTTTTTGTGAGGCCATGGTTATCTGTAAGACAATAATAAGTGTCTCTGTCTGGGTTGGGGTTGAGTTGTTGTGCTAAATAAATAGTTTAGACATCCCCAGGGTCCTGTTTATGAGACTATCTGTCATATTACTGAGGTGGCCTTTGCAATGGGCCGTGGTGACTGAGCAGACTTGGAAGGACAAGCTTTTTGATTTATGCTGTGACCCAAAACTTAAACCTCTCTGGTATGTTGGTGCACATAGCAGATTATTTTTGCATTGTAGCTCCGTGTTCCACTTACTTAGAACATTTGAATCTTTAAACCCATTGATGCTTGTTCAACATTTCCATTTTCTGGTTCACATCATGAGTGTCGGTAGCAGATCCACTCAAAAATGCTATACTGTCAAAAATGGTTGCCAAAGTTTTGTTCTGTAGTTTTCCATTCTTGGTATTCAGAATCGGGAGTAGTGAAGGAAATAGTTTGGTAGATTGTTTCAGTTGAGTCAGAGTCAAGGTTGTCTTTTTTTTCCAGGGTTTGAAAAAGACAAATATCCTGTAGTCTATTAAATGAGAATACAGAACAGAATGTCTTGTTAATATAGTTTTTTTATTAGTCTTATCGTAATCACTGTAGGGAAAATGCAACAATATCAGTTGCACATTCATTTTTGATTGAAATCAGAAACATGAATTTAGAGATCAAGCCCCTAAACAAAGAAAGTTTTGGTGTCCTTGATGAGATTTTGTCAGTATTTCACCCTCCACTGAAGCTAGAATCAAATAACAATGTTTCCATTCTTGTCTCAAGTGTGTTACATAAAATCCCTGTTGGCATGTGCTCTATTATAAAGAGATCTGCAGCCCAGTGACTCTTGAACCGGTTCAAAAGAAGTTACATCAGAGATTTTTTAGCAATGAAACATATAGAAGACATCAGATTCAATCATGGGAAGGATTAGGGTCACACAAATTGCTGCTCAACGTAAATGTGCGTGTTTTCTTCATTGTACATTATAAAGTGGGCTTTGCATCATCGATTGACTGAATAACATTTTTCTTTCATGAAACATGGAAAAACATGTATTGAAATGAATCTACTCCAGCTCTTTTAGGTTTAGGTTTCCAGACTGCATTAATTATATCTGGTCCTGATGAAGACCGAACAAGTTTAGACAGCGTGCACAGTCAGAACTATTTCCAAGAGGTAAAGCAAATCATCGATTGGTGACGATAGTTGGTGACGAAATTATTTCCCAAACAGTGAAACAAATAAGTGTATTTATGCCTTTTTCCACTTTGAAATATCTTAAAAATCACACAAAGCAATGTATGTATTCATTACGCCAGACCAATGAGTGTGTACTGCATGAAAGTTATGGATATCAGTAATTTGGTTGATTAATACACAACACAACACATCAACGCTGTAAGGGACAATTTATGAGATCAAAACATGAGACCAAGATGAGTCCATTGAATATGCAGAGGCCATGATGTAATGTAGTTCAGCACAAAGAGACCAGAGCTATTTTTCGTTGCTGTAATTAAGCGTGCGGTTCTCCTCACTAGGTGATATTTACAGCCAGTGTGCCCAAAGAAGATTTCCAGCAGAGGGGAATCCCCAGCCTCAGGGGCCTGGCGGTGGTCACCTTCATGGACATGGACTGAGCCTGGCTAAAGGAGTGTCCACCTCTCTTCCCTCCTCACCTCTGCTGCCGCGCCAGTCCTACATGATGCCCTTACGCCCCAACAAGAGATCACCAGGTAATTGCGTCGCTCCATCCATCTTTGCTCTATTTTTAGGCATTTAACTGTTTTTTTATGGCCGTCTCCTCATTCTTTGCTCATTTGAAATCTGTTTTCATGCTCTCATGCCTGATAATACTTCATTTTTTTAATTTCAGTGACAGTGTGGGGCTTTTTTTAATCAGTTTGATCAGATTACACTCACCGCACTCATTTTTCTGAATCTATTATATCCGACATCCTGAGTCACGCTGCTGTGCGGCCATCCGGGCTTTTAATCTGAGAAGAACACAGCTCTGTACCGTATGGCAGGTATTTACCAATACGAGCTAAAACTGCTGCAAGCGACTGGGTTATTCCCAATGTTTTCATTCTTTGAAAATAATTCAGTGGCATTATGAGAGTTTAATATGTCTCCATGGGCCTCATGTAAAAGTGATTACTCTTGTCTGCCTGCAGGTGCTTTTACACAATTGTAAAACATCCGACAGGCCTCCAGGAATGCAAATCTTTCTTTTTCAGTTTGAACACACAGCCGATACAGCTCTTACCTTACCGGTACCTTCTCTGAAACATATCAAAACTCATCTGTTGTCAATCCTGGAAAGAAAGTGGATCTGTATTGACCTGGGCTCTATGAGTTATTGATATCTGTGCAGTTTAGGATCCCACTGGTTTGACTACTGGAGCTCAGTCGGCTTCCAGAGAATCATTTCTATGAATTCACAATCGCACTGAACACTTTCTTTCAAGCGCAGAGCGGCGTAGCTGCACCATGTGTTTACACTTTACTGGCTGGTAATAGGCATGTGTTTACACTGGATCCAGGTCCTCCCAGACTGCTCCTATTCACCCAGTCGAAGACATGTTTGTCAGCAGCTGTGGGTGCTTCAAAGCAAGGAATACCTTTGTAGCTTAACTTGTTTCAACCTGAATCTTTGTATTGTGAAGACTTGGCGGAGAGAAGCGAAATCCTTTAAGTGGTCAATGTTGCCCCACTCACATGTGGCACTCATCTGTGGGCCATTGTTTAGAGTGGCTACAGCTTTGATCTGTTTAGTGTAAAGATGGGCTGGTGGGAAGCTGATAGCACAATGTTATCATTATATAAGCTTGGCTTGTTAAAGATAACATCTCTGTTTTTGCCTTTTATGGTTTAACTTAATGTTTTACATTAAGGTTTGTTTTTGTTGTTTCTTTAGGATTGCTATGATTTTTTTTTTTTTTGTCTTTTATTACCAAATTATGCATTTTTTTGACATAAAGTAAATTTCAAGACCCAGACTGGTTTATAATTCTGAAATCGTGACGATGCACATGATGTAAATACTGGATACACAATGGCAACTGTGCCGACTTAAAACAGCAAAGCAGCCATTTACCAGTCGTCTTGTTGAGTTTTATTGGCTCAAGTGCCTCTCAGGTTTAATCTGTCCAGTTACCTACAGGATTTGCATTGACTGTGCAAACCACAGCAATGAATATGATAATAAAATGTACATTAAGGGAGGTGAAGGGACAGAGGGAGGAATACATAGAGAGAAGAGACTGGGTTTGTGAAGGTGAAAAGGGCCCTGGAGACATGTGGAGGGGAACACTCATTAAAGGCATATTCCCTCTTGGGGTGATCTGAGGCCTGGAAAAGGAGAAAGAAATGGCCTGACAAGAAAGGATGTTCCGCAGGAACACTAGTGACAGAGGATTGGGGGGAGGGTCTGCAGGCAGCCCTCCACTTTCCTCACAGGTAACTGTGATAACCCGCAGGGGAGAGTTCACACCTCCAGTTAATAAACACATGCTGCAGGAAATGTCTCAGCTCTGCGACGAAATCAACATGCTGTCTTCTTTTCTTCTTGCCGAGTCGACTCGCAGAGGTGACGGACTATGCTCCGTTTACGACCGACGTCTGTCGGAGCAAGGCTTTTCAGTGGCTCGTTCATTCAGCTCTGCAACAGAATTCAGCGCAGTATTTTGTGGAAATGTTTTCAGTTCATTACAGGATTACCTTCAAACAGCTTGAATGCAATATGACTTTAACAATATGGTAAAAAGTTGATGGAATCAGGAAATTGAGGAATAGAAATCATATTCACTCATGAAGGCACATTTTTCTGATTTTGTTTGTTTTGTTTTTTTTTTGTTTTTTTTTTTCCCAGACCTGTTCATTTTTCTGATTTAGTGATTGTCCAGATAGCCAAAGCACTCCCACAACAGTCACAGACTTTTTATTAGGACTCTGCCATAGCTAAATCTGACCAAATCAGTACGAACATGATGCCTGCTACGAATCACATCAAAAGGAATAGCGTCTGGTAATCCAACTACTTCTGAAAGGTGAAGAAACTCTGAGACTGCAAAGCGCTGGGCTTACCCCGGGGCATGTTGTAATTTCTTGTGCCTGTATCGACTCTTCAAGGTAAACCTCATTAAAGAGTAAAACAAAAACAAACAGGAATTTTGTGCCCTGCATAACTTATGTAAGAACAACTTTTTTTTTTTTGTACTTTTTATGCAGATCTTTAAAATATGTGAGAACACTTCAACTTCAAATAGTCTTGTCAGCTTGTTTAGTTGTGCCCTCAGGTCATCCTCCTCACATTTTCCATACATCTTTTGCATGCGCTCTCTCTCACACATCTGTTTGATGTCCTTCCCATCCTGCTGTCAGTGACGGCGTTGAGGGGATGTGGTTTCACAGATTCGGCGAGCGTTTTGCGGCCGGCCTTCATTTCCTGACACGCCGAATAATCCGGGGCAGTGTGGAAAGCCTCAACTCGGCGGTTGTTCTTTTCATGAAAACTTCACAGGGGGGGGACAACAGAGAAACACTGAGGTAATTAGGAGTGTGACGGATGCCTGAGCCGCAAAGTCTGGTGGCGTTGAGTGCCGCAGCTTTGATGAGCTAAGCCCAGAGCTTACCCATGAAGCACAGCACTCTGACATGTGTTGCCCAGCACCTACAGCCCGACAGTTTGTTTCGAGGACCAGCCTCCGCACTGTGTACCTGCCTGGCCCCTTTTCTTCCTGCCTCAACAAAGGTTAAGCATCTCATTATATGGCCGTCTTACATGGATCACCGGCTGATCACAATACAGTAATAAGAAATTCCTGTTATTTTCAGCAGCCAGACGTTGTCCCTGCTCCGCCTCGCCGGAGTCTCCTGGGTATCGCCACAGTGACCTCCACTGGTTGTACCGGGTTATTGTGCTGCTGTGGGATGACGGGCGTCTGTCCCCAGTTTTTCCACTGCTCTGTTAGTTTGGGGAAAAGCATGGAGCTGCACCTCATAACAACCACGTGTGAACGACACTGAGCAAATATCAGGCGCAGCTGATTAGATAGTCCTCACATCGGGTTTCTATAAAGAGGACGGATGGCAGAGGCACAAAACAGACATATGCTTCCCATTGTGAGTCCGGTTGATCTGTGACCTTTGGTGTGTTGGTGCGATGCTTTGCTTCCGTGCCGGCCTGCAAACCCTCAGGAAACAGCTCCCGGTTTGAGCGGAGTGATGTAATGAGCAGTGTGTTATTGTGATTGCTATTTTAGCAATATGGTCAGAGGTGGAACAGCCTGTGGTGGGCTGCTGTGTGTGTCTAAATAGGTTAATTGGTGTTTGGCGTGACAGGAGTTTTGTCTTCTGCGTGTTTCGGGGTGACTCACTCATTTTTCAGCCAAATAGAGAGCAACTGTGTTGACATATTCTCAAAGGGCTTTGAAAACCATTTTCTTTGTAGTTCAAGCAGGGGTTCACCTTGCTGACTGAGAGTTTTCATCTCTCTACTTTTCGGTTATATTCAACATTTTTCCTCAAATTGTAACAATCTGTGCGTGCTGGTCAACTACATGAGCTGTTGTTCCACAGCCTCTTATACATTTTGCTTGTTGACGAAGTATTTTTTTTGAATGTCTTGAGTTCATTGAGGTCATTAGTTCAGCTCGATGCTGGATAACAGTGTTGGATCATTTGATTCAACTTTTATATACTGCTGTGGATTAACCTTAAAGACATGCTTTTGTAAATTAAAACTGAAGTGCCCTGAAAAAACAACCTTTGTACATTAGAAAAGAACATGCAAACTCCAACCAGTGAATTTCTCACAGGCCATTAATACCACAATATGGCCCCTATCGTTGACCTTTGCATCTGTTTGGTACAAACACTTGAGGATTTCTCCATGAAATTGCATGTTTTCATAGACTGATATAGTAATGGAGGAGACATTAACAGCATGTGTGAATTCAAGAACTTTGTCTTCTTCATTTTAACCCACCTCTTCTCAAAGACATTTGTGGTTTTGTCATTCAGAAATACAGAATTCCTCACATTATTTTCAACTCCACGCGAATAACACGGAAAACGTATCAAAAATATTGTGATTATGTGGATTCTTCATCCTCTGCGTTACTGTACAGCGCTGCCAAGAGAGCAGAAACTCTTCAAAGTCAGCTGCAGCCGCGTTTGAGGTGAGCGCTCCTGAAGTGAACACTGGATTTTGACACTAACCAGATAGCCTGGAGGGAATATTGATGCTTTTCTGAGGGCTGAGTTGTAAAAGACCTTGTGAGGCTGCAGGGACCCTTTGAAAGGTTCCTCTGATGAGCGCCCCGTGAAAAGTACTATCCAGTTCTCTACTTCACCACACTTCGCTGCTCTCCAGCAGCTTCGGTTCCTCATCACGTGTGATCTTCCTTTTTTTTTTTTTTTTTTTTTTTTCAGCCGCAATGAAAATCTCAACTCACACCCTGATTCTGACACTGAACACACTGTCAGTGCTCCGTCTGTGAATTTGGTTGAAATGAGGTGTTGTGATTAAGTCTCTTATAGTTTTTTTCGTTATAATGTTATTAAGATTTTCACGTTTATTCTAACGGCGGGTTGATTCAATCGCAGTGGTAAGCCCTGCATTCAGACTCGGAGTCGTATTCAACCATTTTCTCAGAATAAATTATTCCTCACTTTTGAATTGAACTTCATCCTTCCATTTTGCCGCATAAGGACGGCTGCTGTGGCGCCACTTTCCTTGTTCTCACTCCGGAGAACACACTGTCTCATTGAGAAGTCCAAATGTGAAAAAGTCAAAGTCCATCTCGAAGAATGCTGGGAAAGCTCCTTGATCACTTCCTAACCGTGAACAATCCCCCCTTTCACAGGCATTGACTGGACATTGTAAGTTGCCGCTGATAGGTATTCAAGTGCCTGGTATGTGCACGCATGTGTGCCTGAGCCTGCTGACTGATAGCCGGCCGGTTGTGGATTCCTGAGCCTCACAGTGAATATTGGTGAGTGCTCTGCAGTCACAGCTCGCCAAGCTGCTTTACCCCAGAGAGAGAGGCTTTTTCTCTCTGCTTCTCCTCCCTAATCCACCGTCCCCCTTTCCCTCTGTGTACTTGCTTTTCTTCCCATTCATTTTACATAACTTTACATAGATACATATTTACGCATGTATTCACTGTACACAGAGGATGAGCAGCTGTGCATTTGAGAATCGCAAGGGCTTAATGAGCATGTTGCACTAAATGTGTGCTCGCTGACAGAATACGTTTAGTTATCATAAACTGATATTCTGAACCTAACATATACTCGGATGGGGTAATCGAGAGGTCCATTTCCCGTCAGATGAATTGTTTTATCGCACGTGGAGATGGTGTAAAATCAATGTCCCAGTCCTAGTAATTAAAGCTACTTCATTTGCAGAACAAACAAAACCCCGATAAATAATTCTGTTTAAAAATTCAAATAAATTACAGCAGCTGACTCTGACAGCAGGAGTTCAGTAGAATAGAAATACTTTATGAACCGCCGTGCGAAATTCCAATCTAGATAGTCCTTCTACTTGCTATTAAGATCACAGGTGATACGTACAGTCTGAGACTACATTGTAAGTTTTTACTGTTTTTTTTTTACTTATTGTTTAGTCACTGTAGTTTGTTGGTTTCAGTTCATTCTCATTTTACAATGCAATCAGTTGTAAAAAAAAAAAAATATTTGAATGAAATAGATATTTCTTGAAACAAACAAACAAAACAATAACAAATGTACTTGTTAGAACAATAAAAGAAACCTCTTCCTGGTTTCTTTACAAAATTCCAGCTGACTATACCTTTCACTTCTTTTTTTTCTACTTTACAAACTTTTCCTGGGTTTGTTACATAATTCATTCATCGCAGTTAATCTTTGATCATTTTGGGGAAATCCACATGTGCCGTACATCTGCAGTACAGAAACTTTAAAATCGACTGAGAAGACTGCAGCATCATGTTAAATGAAAAGAACTGCAGCCTTATTGATGCTCGAGTCTCGGTGACTGCAGAGCGGAGCAACGCAGTCCACCGGCTATTTTACATAAACTTCTTGCATAAACATCAGGGATGATTCAGACACTGTTAAGTGCACATGTCCGCCAATGCTTTATAACTACTAACAGATGAGGCAGATTAAGTTGGTTATTTATGTCTATCAGGCTGTTCACTTTCTTTGATCTAATTTGCGTTTCCTGCTTTTTAAAGGACGTCAAAATGAGGTGTTTCACTTTTGTCCTTTTGTACTTTTGAAGCAAGGAGTCAGCAGTTGATAGACAGGAATGTTTCTCCCGGGTTAAAGGAGTTTGTGTACGCCCTCTCGTCTTTTTGGAACGGCCTTGGAACATTAACATTTATTATCCTGAATTACATTTAATATTGTTTACCAATTTATTTGCACGTAAAATGGATTCGCGTTCAGGATTTTGCTGACAAGGTATGATGAAGGCGCGAGTGCCTCGTATCTATCCCATTTTCCATTGTCCTTCAAGGTTCATATATCTGAGGCTTTCATTCCTGTGACCTTTTCATGCCTGTTATAAACGGCAATTGCTTATTCGTTAGTGCTTCCACCTAGAAGGGCAGAGCGATAATGGCACCTTGCTAAATCTTGAGATGAGATTTTGAATGGAGAGGTAACTCCTCAGCGCCTTGTCTGATGCTCAGCCGTCAGGCTCCTTTTGCCTCCTTCCTCCATTATCATCCATTATATGAAAAATAAAATTACCCCTGATAGTCGGCCACATGTTTGTTGTTTCATGTGCGGGTGCTGTGCGCACACCAAACGCCATCTCGAGCACATGGTTCAGATTACTCAAACTATAGCCTTTGTTGTTTTTAGATAAAATACAGTCAGCGGAGCATATTAGGCTGTTCGGCCGAGATATTTACCTGAACTGAGTGCCTCACACACGGCCATCTCTGTCTCTGTGTTCCCACTTTAATTGGAGCCATGTGACTCCTGGGTAATAGGCTGTGCCTGACCATCCACAGATGAATGGAGGGTTTTCAGGACACCCTTTGGTTTTGTCTGCCAAATAACAGCCTGACTTGGATTGCTTTTGTCGATGCTTCACTGGACCAGTCACCTTCAGACTTCAAGCCTTCTATCTGCACAAATGAAACTGTCTGTAACATTGGATGTCTTCTGAATCCCTAAATTATAGTGCTTTTGCACAGCGCTTCCATCATGGTCTCTGCTATACACCGCAACCTGTGACTTGGAAAAAAAACAACAGTTGAGTATGGTGACAAACATTTTGAAAACTGCAGTTTTACTCTGAGTTTTTTCAACACTGAAGTCACTATGCATTTCAAGTTGCATATCCATAGATGGCACTGTGCATCAAGCAGCAGTGGTTTAAGGAAACGTCCCATCTGATTCTCAGGACTTGCTGGAGGTGGGAGTGCCTGGTTATCAAATGTGGTAATAGGAAATGGCTCCCTTTGCTCTCTCATGTATTCCTCATGTTATGACTGGGGTTACTCACACAGTCATCTGATAACGTGAGTCTGGAGGAGGGGTAAGAGGAGGAGGAAGAGGAGGTCTGGGTTACAGTAGGTCAAGGCTGCACAACAGAGACGAGGAACGCCGTTGTTAGTTTTCATGGGTCTCTGGATCCAAGCTGTCCAGCCTCCTGTTTGTTGGATTACTTTCTGCAGTTTAAGTTTTGGCCGTACGTTCCGACTCTGGAATTTATTTGCTCTTTTACAATCTGTGCTCCAATTGGAGAGGTTAGAAAGTTACACAGCGAGTTGCTTGGGAGATGTTTTCTTTCATGATGTCATATTTAGAAGAGTGATTTTCCTGAGTCTCACATGCATATAAACAACCCTGTAAACACTTTTAGGAAAGATTAGTAGTCCCGTCACTCCGCTCCACAAAACAACCTTATTTTCTGCTTCAGGTTTTTTTATTTTTTAATGATAAGTTAAACACACTTATCTCTGACCTTTTTTGTTTAGGAATGCATCTTTGTCATGAGGTTCAGCACACTGAGCAGCAGTGTGTGTGTGAAATAGATTTTCTAATATGTTCATGGTTTAACCAGAAGGATACGGAGCAGAGTCACTAGACATGATCGAATCATCATTAAAGACAAAGATGTTCCTCAATGGGCTGCACTGATTCCTCATATATAACATCTGTATTATCTGACCTACATCAGGACTCATGGACCTTAACCTATTGATGAACTGCAGTTGTTGATGCAGCAAAAGAAGGATGCGTGATCAACAGGCAGTCCTCAGATAGATCGACATGTACAGGAACACTTTATTGCTTTGGATTTTTTTCCTCTTATGTCCAACTGTGACTGTGCGTGTCGGTGGGCTCATTTTTAGTTCACAAAGAGGCTAATTGTTGTGGTTTCCTGCTGTAGTTTACATTCCCCGAGCCGGCTAGCTTCGCTTTGCTGGCTCTCCTGCCATGCAGACGATATATTTCAGGGTGTCAGAAAGAACTGGAGTGACGATCAACGCGGGGAGCTGTCTGAGAGCATGTTAGTGTGTGTGTGAGTGAGTTTTATCTGAGCTCCGGAGTGCAGCCAAGCTCGTCCAACGAAGACACCGCTGCCTCCCATCCTTCGTCCCATCTGGAACATATTAATCCTGTGAGAGCGCTCTCTCTGTTTCCCTCATTCTCTTGTCGTTTGCATTTCTCTCTCTCTCTCTCTCTCTCTCTCCTCCCTCTCTCTCCCTCTCTCTCTCTCTCTCTCTCTCTCTCTCTCTCTCTCTCTCTCCCTCCCTCCTCTTCTGCATTTCTGTCTCTCTCGCTCCTTGCCCGTTACTCTTGCTCTCTCAGTTGGACGCTCTCTCTCATTCTGCCTGTGTCTTCTCTTTGTGCTGGTAGGTCCAATCAGGAAGCCCAAATATGTAGAGAGTCCTCGCGTCCCTTCTGATGCCATCGTGTCAGCACTGAGGAAGGTGGCTGATAAAAAGGACTCCACGCACAATGGTGAGTTCTGCTCATGGTTCATGTCTGAAGTTGTCTGTTTGTGGGTTTTTTTTTTTCATGAATTTACTGTCGGTGTGAAAATGTACATGTTTTGTGTAGTCCACTTTTTCCTCCGTAGATTTAGGAATTCAACTTTTATCATTGCGAGCGAAGCATCACTTTGTGCTTTGGAGTCTTTTTCCTTCACGTAGTCCCTCATACGAGCGCCCAGTAGTGCCGTGTTTATTCTAAACTGTGTGTGTTTAGATTACAGAGGAGTCAGTTTTCCACAGTGTGAGGATATACAGTGTCTGACCAAAGTGCTGGATTGGTTTCACAGGAATGTAATGAGGACGGGACCTTTAAATTCTCTGGAGCTGTACATGCGTGTTCCCATGTTCCCACACTTCTGCGAGGTGTTCCTTTAAAGTTATTGCACCTATTCCGCTCTGTTTGGGGATTGTGTTTATGTGTGAAAGGGTAATATTCCACCAAGTGCTGTGTTTTGACTTCCAGCCGGGCAGGCGGGCTCGAATTCCTCTCATAAGCTTAAGTGGAATTGCTAGATGTGTTATCTTTAGCGGAAAGGCAGCGCAGACAGAGCGCCCCTGATTGTGCGTGGCTTAAAAAGGGGAGACAGTTGTAACCCGGTGCAGCGCAGTCACTGTTGACTGTGGCATGCCGAGACACAAGGGCGTGTCAGACATGCAGCTGGCACACAACTCATAACACCGTGAGCGAGATCAACCGTATCCTCTGACAGTTGATGCATTGGCGTATTTGGACAATGAATTTAATCAGATGGAAACTAAATATACTTTTTAAGATTCGGATTTGGATGTTGGAATGTCAATTAAGGAATGAGGAGAACTTGCAGAGTTGGATAAATCGTGAACAGAATGGCTTTGAGTGTAAATTCTTTATTATGACAGTCTCATCCCACTTCTCACTGCACTACAGCATCCTTTAAGTGTGTATACATAGTACTTAGGCTCCCTGAAAGCCATTAAAACTTATTATCATACAAATACAAGCACATTCAGTCATGGCTGCTGCCATTCTATTAATACGAGTCATAATTTTCCTTCATTGTTTTCATTGCAGAGAACAGCTTTTCTCATGAGCGGTTTATGTTTTAAAGCTACTTGTGTCAAGAGAAGAACCCAGTGTGTTCACTGCTTCCTCATCTCCAGTTTTATGTTAGACTAAAATGAATTTTCAGGGACCTTAACAGGGTTACTGTTTCCCCATGAAGTACAGTGTTTGGACTGTTGAAATGTTTTGCACATTTTGTATTGCTGATTCAATTTTGCTGGAATGATACGAAAATATTTTTGAATCTCTCGATGAGCCATCACAAACGCGCTGAACAACAACTTCAGGGGTGTCTGGGATTTATTATGTTTGGAAAAAAAATCATTACAAGAGAATTCAAATCCATTGATGTAACGATTTGTTAATTTTTTTGGTATGCGTGCTGACCTTCTTTTGGAGTTAACTTCATTAATATGATTCAAAAACATACTTTCATATGTAAGTGCCCAGAATTCTTTCTGCAAGGACAAAATCGTTTTTGTGGGGTTTCGTGCTAAATTTTTGAAGGGATAGATTGGGACAGATGTGTAGAACCATTTCTGAAACTTTGAATGTTTGAAGAAACAGTCGATTAATGTCTGACCAAAGTGAGTGGCTGAGACAGTGAGCAGTCACCAGAGCCTCACGTCTCCACCGTATAGATGAAAAAAAAAAAAACCCTGCAGGAAGGACATTTCAGCAAGTCTTCATCAGTCAGGCCTTTATAGTACAGTGATTTAACGGAAAGTAGCTAGAATGAAAGCATGACAGTCTGTTTGAAGTTTGCCAACAGACATTAAAGGGACCCTGAGGCCATTGAGGAAAGGACAGTCTGGTTTTTCTTCAGGCAAACTCTAACCATAACATCTGCCAGATACCAGACACTGCTCATCTTCTGGATAATACCATTACAGTAGAGAAGCAGCTTGGTGATAGTATCTCGAATGGGTTGGGATCAATATGGTCAAATATTGAGAAGTTGCAATGCTTGTTAGGATTCCCAATCAGTCAGTCAAAGACGTAAATGCAGTTTATACAAGACATGAAGATTTCTGTCTCTGTCTGTCTTTCTACAGTTGCTGGAAGCTGAAGCATCTTATTTCCCAGCGGGCGTTGAGGAGTTTTGAAGGAGTGTTTACACTCTGGACAGGTCATGAGTTCATGCCACGGCTCACAGAAAAACCCAAACCGTCAACCCATCATACAATAACACAACTTGAATGAGCCTTTTCTTGTTTTGATCATGTGGTAATTATTGTCCAGAAATGATCACATTTACTTCTTCAAAGTAGATTATACATCCCAAGAGGGGATCTAATTACTTCACCTGAACTATCTCACATAAACGTGACAAACCTGCTTAGTGAGGCTCCAGAGAATTGGCCACACAAAACGTATATATCTCCATTCGGCTGCTTCGATCTTTCGTTTGCCTCAGGGAGTACCCAAAAATAAACTAAGATGATAAATTAGATTCTTGCTGGGATGTTATTGTTCTTGTCTGATCCCGACGGTGGAGATCTGGTCGCTTTATGACAAACAAGAACCGGCACGGCCATCTGTCTGGACAGTGTCCAGGCTGATTAGGCACATTTTATTGGTAACTGGTGAAATTAGAGCAAATGTCTCTTCCTTTTTACTGCTCGGGGCATTTAAACAGTTTGAGTCTCAGTCTATTGACTGGGAGTGACTTGTACGTCTTCCAAAATATTGACTCAGCCCTCCCGTGAACTGAACAAATGACCAATATGTTTGTAAGGTCAGTCAGCTACCTATTCATGCCCTTTTAGTGGCTTTGTGCAGTTTGTTCAATAAATACAGCAATAAAATCAACAAACTCACCAGGTGAAGCATTGTACCTGTTTTTTTTTTTTTCTTATAGCTGTCGTGAACAGGTAAAAGAAGTTTACTGCTGAGAAATAACAGGGGCGGGAGAACTTATTTAACTCATTATGTGTAATGAGGAACTGTGTAAATTCTCCGCTAATAGAGGCTAATTATGATAGCCCAGCCGTAGTAGGCTGAGGGCCGATCACAGCTGACGGGTTTTCCTGCAGTGCAAGCCACTATTTCAGTTTGTTGCTATTTCAGCAACACGATTCACCTGTATAAATATGTACCCCAGGTCCAATAGAACAAGGGCAGACCTGGTATTATTTTGTCAATAAATCTTGTGTTGTCTTCTATGTCAGACACAATAAATTATCCAGTGTTTCCTCTTTTTTTTTTCACCATCTGTTGTGATGCTTGTTTGATATTGCTGCTTTTGTACCAAGGTCAATGTCGGCAGAAAGTGCTGACTAAGAAGAGGAAGTTAAAAGTGGCGCAGCGTGAGAGCTGCGTGACATTTAGGGTTCAAACCAGGAGGCTGTAAAGAGTCATATCCTGAAGGATGTCTCTCTTAAATTTGAACTTCCCAAAACGGTGTGTTTCATCTCTTGAGGGCCGCCGAGAGTGCAAAAATTGATGCTGTGCACACCTGGGATTGTGCCCGAAAAATGTTTTAACTACACCGAATTGATTTTATTTAGCTATATTTCTTATTTATGGGTTTCATTTGTCTGGAAGTCCTCTTTAAGGTTTGATCCAGGACAGCCTGCAGCCCTAGAACACTCAGTAGTGTCCTCGCACTGTCTTTGGGGAAGGCTCGAGTTCCTGGTGACCGTGTACTAAATGCAGTGTGTATTTTTATTTTGTCTATGTGTCCACGAAGACATGTATCTTTGTTTATGTATGCGTGTGTGAGTTTGTTTGCAACAGGCGGCTGACTGTCGGTCCACAGAATTGTTTCAGCTGTGGTCTCAGAGCTCTGTTTCTGTCAGTCAAGAAAACCACAGGTCCTGCCGTCTCCCACAATTATGTCTTTCTCCACATGGCCATTTTACAACCCTGGTGAGACTCTGGGTCACTGGCCCAAACACTTAGCACCTGTTTCACCGTGTATTGATTACCCTGTCAATGACGAGACTGGAATTTTTGGAATATTGGCTTCTTAATGTGTGAATTACTTCAGCTTTTGTCATAGTGGCCGTGCTAATTATCTTCTCATTAAAAAGTTTGGTGTATGAGTCTTCAACATTATTTTTCACTGTTCTTCATTTCAAAAAGAGAGAATTGAGCTAAAAAGCTCTATATAACATCTCCTGCACTGAATTCATGACAAGCTGCATCTGCAGTTGTAAAAGTCATGGTTTCATCATGACTAATTATACATTTAATTGACCTCTTCTCGATAGCATCAGCTGGGTCAGCTGAATGCCAAACAGCATATACACTTATTTAAAATGTCAATAATTATTATTCCGGCACAATTATATAATCATGGGTAATTGTTATTAGTTTATAGAACTTGCTGTGATATCCTCGCAGCCTTTGTTCGCGATATACCTTCAGGGAAATAGCAGATTTGTGCGAACAGAATTGAATGGGACATGATTTTGTTGTCGGCTGTGACAAAATGGTCGTGCTTCTAATTTCTATGGCAAATCAGGTTCATTGTTGAGGATTGTTTCAATCAGCAGTCTGAGGATGATTCATTCTGTTATTTTTCTTTTTTTTTTTTTTTTCTCATTTAATCAAAAGGTGTTATGAATCTTTGCCGTCCATCTCTAAAGGACCCTTGCAGGACGGCCACAATGGTCCACTGGGCTTGTGAGTGTCAGCTCTGCTGGTGTAATTATGAAGATGATGCCGCCTGTATCTGCCGTTTCAACAATATTAATAAAATATTGAGAATTGCATCAAACTGATACGTCAATCATATGGCAATTACCATAGCCAACAGTATTCTATATTCAGGCGTATTTTATAGAGTCTCAGTTGAATTTGTTGTAGGGTTTTATGGGAGCCCGTCCGTCCTCACAGCGCAGGACGTCTGAGGTTCCCGCCTTGGAATGGGCAGTCATGTTGTTCCAGGGGAAGGTGTTGCACGTCACCTTGTACCTCTGAACTTAAATAGAGAAACAGGATGTATGTTCTCATTGAGGGTTCATTAACCAGCCCGCACTGTTGTGGTAATGAAAACTCCAGCCGCTAATGAGCGCCGGCTGGATTGTTTTCTCGGCAGGGAGAGAGCTGGGACAGCTCTGTGAAGCCAGTCTGTTCCCGGAGTCCCGTCCTCCTCCTCCTCCTCCTCCTCCTCCTCCTCCTCCTCCTCCTCCTCCAATTTTTTTCTCCTCCTCCTCCTCCTGTCTTCATTCTTCTATCACTGAAACACGCGGCTGCTATTTCACACCTGCTCATAAACTTCCTCGGGCAGCAGATAACGATGTTGTTTTATTTTTTTATTTTTTTTTGCCTCCATTCGCTGTACAGTTACTGGGATAACAAAGTGGTTCCAGCTACATGCCTGGTTTTTCATTTTTCAGTGAGTACAAAATAAAAAGGGACAAACCAAATACTTCATCTGGACCACTGAGCTTATTTCCAAACAACAGCTTTTTCACTTAATAACTACCTTTCCATCAGATAGATAGAATATCCTCACAATATATGCATACAGGCAAATGTGCAGATCGTTCCTGAAGTGTCTTCCATAATTTGATGTCCATTATGAATCCTTGTTGTATTATTTAATGAAGTGTCAACAATTAATAAACTAGGTAGCTGAAATTGGTAGTAAATAAGAGCTGTGAGAGCATTTTTGAAAGGCTTATTGTTCATAGGAGACATAACTTCTTCAAGCCGGTTCATCAGTTTTGTCACATGTCTTCAGTGTTATAGAAAGGCTTTGCTTTGGCTTATCTGTCCATTCACTGAGCTTGCTGAGGCCGAGTTCCTTAATAACCTCTTGGCTTCTTTGCATACAGTGTTAAGAGCTTTCACTCATCAGCACATTAATTGCACGACTTACCGTGACTGTGTTGGTTCAAGTTGCCATCAATCAAGCTATGTTTCCTTGTGTGAGAGAAATTATCTTGAAATGTGATTTTGGAGTTTGGTGATTGTGAATTGATACTGTGCATGTGGAGGAGTTTCTGTTTGATGAAGGAGTAACATGCCAAAACATATCTCTGGTGCATAGATATAATTTGCTTTTCATTCCTTAAGCTATTGGAATGTTTGTTATTAGATTGCTGATATCAGATCGTTTCTGATGTATGCACTGCTACTGTAACTCGGAATTATTAGGTTGTCATAGAAGTTTGCAGAAATTGATCTAGTACTTCATTTTCCACTTTCTCATTATTGAAACTTTAATGACTCTGGATACCTTTCGGATCTAGACATACATTAGAATGAATATTAAAAAATGGACACCTTCTATATGAGAGGATTATACTGAGTGAACTACCTCAGAGAGGAACATTTACTCAAAGATACAGTATATCAGATTAGATAATGTTTAGTATGGACCTACTTATTTAAAACAGCTAGAGAAAATATACCAGACGGTTGTAGTCGGTTCTTTTCAGGTTTTCTCTGGAGACAAGTTTGCAGTAATAAGTGTTCCACAGCTGAGAGCATTTAAACTATGGCTGCCTTTTTCTTGATCGCATGGTTGGAAAGTGGTAAGCTAAAAAATGTTTTGTTCATAAAATAAAATGAAAAACTTTATTTTTATTCTGAAATTGTTAATGTTTAATAATAATTGAATTCTTGCTTGATGAGTGTTTTTATATGGTTGGAACTGGAAGCAACAGTGGAGCCGGAGAAATATATTATGGGAAAAATTTAGTTAGTATTCCAGGCTCTGTTTGTTCTGCACTATGATTTAAAATTTGATTTATCCGCCCCTCGCTGCGTAAACTCAATAGTCCTCAGATGTGCCATATACCACTGGTTTAGAAGAGCATGCCATCTTATGACATTGCTCACAAAGACATTCTTCTTCTGTGTTTATTAAACGATATATTCAGCACTACAGCACTTGTGTGAGAGGCATACCTCATTGTGACACCTCAGCTCGTGCTAAATGCACTCCAGAGGTATCACATCCATAAAAAAACCCAAACGCTGAAAGGGGCTGCACGAAAAACTCCGCAGGGAAATAATGACAAGCAAAGCTAACTGATGTTATTCCCACCGGCTAACACTGCGCATCAATGGCTGTTCAATAAGGCTTTAGATTCTATCAGCTTAAAGCCTGTAGAGAATAGAGGTTATGAGTGAAAGGTGGCTGATTTGAGCCATAAACAGGTCCAAGGAATTTTGAAGGGAAAGGAGGAAAAAAAAAAAAGAAAGAAAACCTTCCATAGCTGAGCTGCCCTCAAGACTGACACTTACCAAACAGATCGGCCTGTCTCCAGATAAGACTGAGGCCATTTTCAGACGCTTCTAGGTATGAAAATAAAGAAAAACAATATGACTATCGGTATTTGTTTTATCCGAGCCAACAGTGATTTCATTCCCACTACCTCCAATATTTATTATAGCTTTCAATATATTTACCTGTCATTCCTGTCAACAGATATTAGAGTTGTCAGGAGTGATGAATGGGTGATAATAACATTCCCAGGGTCACAGTTTAGCTATGGGAGACGAATGTCCTGTTATTTTACGTCTGTAAACAGTATAAATAATGAGTCACTCTGTTTGCACCATCTGAATGTATTCAGAAGTGGAATATACCTGCAGTATAAACATCAGGGCGACACAGATTTCCTCCTTTTCTTGGTGTTTGTTTATAAATGCTGGAGCAGAAAATGCTGTGCAAACCAAGTGGATGCAGTTGGTACTATTTATTAGTATTGTTGGCGCAGTGTATTGATTTTCATGGGGACCGCTAGCTGATGTGACTCATGAGACCTCTGACTGAGTTTTGTTTGCAAACGTTAGGTGTGTCTTAATGTCGGCCCGTCCGTCTGTTTGTATCCAAATTCAGGCCTTCACATCCCCAGTGCAGTCTCACGGGTCCTGACCGGTCTTCAGAGACGTCGGGTTTAAGTGGTTTTGAAGAGCATGTGATGAAGCGGTTGTGTCAGGGCTCAGCAATAAAGAACTGGGTGATGGATTCAATCAGCTTTAACCCCAAACTATCAGCTCGGACTGGTGACCACACACACACTGTGTGTGTGAGGAATCACAGAAACAGCAAGGCTCTATTTTGAAAAGCTACTGAATCGAAAAAAAACCACATTGGTTTTTCTTCATTGTAGCACATTTTAGGCAATGTACGCTCAGAAACACTGTTTTTCTCTGTTTGTAAATGGACCCATATAGTACTTTTCCACTGCTTTAGTGCCTCCATCAAAGTGCTTTATATTATTTATCGGGGCATCGAACCTGCAGTATTCCCAGTGAGAGATGACCCACTGTACCGTTTTTATGTTTTGCCAATAATGTTCAGGTACAAAACTGAGGATGTGCTGGTCTTCCCCCCAAGAACACCCCCATGTTAGCGATGTTAAACCCAGTCCTCCTGCTGGCAATTCTGTTTTTCGATAGCTTTCCAGAAAAAATGTTTAAGTATTAGTCTTACGGGAACGAGTCTTTGTGGTTTGTAGCCGCTGTGGCGGTGTGTTAGCATTTCTAGAGCTAAAAGCTTCACCAGAATGTCATCAGACGAAAACTGCCCGTCACTGTCTGGTAAAGTACAGTCGCTATAAAGGTCTGATGTGGAAGGTGTCCCTGTGAAAGGATCCAGACTCATTATCATTGTCTGTAATGTTCACTGAAGGTCGATGAAGCCTGCGCGGTGGTCGGTACGTTTAAAACAAAGTAGGACCGCCGCGATGAGCACTCAGCGTGGCTCATCCTGTGTCTGTTCGGAGTGACCGGATGAATCCTTCGGAGATGGAAAGTCAGAAATTATATTTCATAATTCCTCCTTGATATTGATGCTCAGCCACAGCAGTGGTGGGTGAGGGGTTAGAGAAGCTGGTGTCGAGGAGATCGCAGGTTTGAATTCCGCCGCCGGCAAGTTCTCACTGTGGATTACTGACTCCCGTTTGGCCCCGAGGCCACTGCACAGTAGCTCCTCACTGCTCCTTAGGGATGGGCTCAATGCAGAAATCAGATTTCACTGCACATTTGTTGTCTCCTTCAGTTGTGGTCTGTATTGGGGTATCACATCACCGTTTCTGTTTAGCATCTGAATGAACAGACATTCACTACAGAGAGCAGATTGTTAATGTATGGGGTTTGCAATGGTGATGCAAGGACATCATGTGCTGAGTTGGGATTCACTCTCTGTTGCTATATAGACAAAAGCTTGTATTTATTCATGGTCAGACCTTCAGGCTTGTGGAAGTATTGCAGTGTTTCCTTCCAGGCCTATAGAATATTTCAGCCTCTGAAAATTAAAGACACTTCTGAGAGGTACTGCTACTTCCCACCGGGCAGTGCCAACATAACAAACATCAGAAACCAAGCAACCCTGTGGGCAGATGTGTCAAATGGTAATATAAATATTCTGCACAGCCTCAAGTTAAAGATATGTGCTGGTGTGGAATTACTTACACTGCATGTATCTTGTCTAACACATTTTGTTCTTGGCTGAAGGATACAAGCGCACGATTATCGTGCCAGACCCTGATGCCAAATTCAGTTTTGTTTAAAGGCCTTTGATAAGTCTCTGATGAGTTTCTTGACTAAATAGTTCTTGTAGCTATAGTAGTGCGAGCCTTTTGTTTTCAATTATGACCAATTTTTTTTTAGGGAGGATCAAGAACATTAGACTTGAATTAGTCGTCACCACTTGTGTTATCTGCTTGATTACACGTGTTTTCTATGCCCAAATAAAAGTTCAGCTTTATTTTAGTGAGCTAATGGATTGAGGCTACAATTAACGGTTGCTCATTGTTTAATGTGCGGAATGTTTATTCCAATAAATTCCATCATCCATCCATCCGTCCATCATGTACGGGCAATTCGGAATCACCAAATATCTTCAGATGCACTTTTTTAGTTGTTTAGTTTATATATTAAGAAAAACAAAAAAGCTACAAACCAGAATTCAACCTGCAAATTAAGAAAATTTACAGCAGTGATCAGAAAGAAACCGGAACAGACAGAGAGATCGCCCTGTCTAAGAAACTTGTGATGGACGAGAAGCTGTTTCCATGCTGGAGAAAATAAGGAAAGCGAATCGCGCGACCACCAGAGCTGCAGTAAATAATTTGCATATGGTTCTGAAGCAGCAGCTGCTGGCCGAGGTTCATCACTTTGTGTTAAGTATGTTCATTATCACATGCGATGCTCAGTAGAGAATCCATTTGCACGAATTACAGAAACATTGCAGATGATCGTGAGCTGATCAGACAATGAGAGTGCTGAGGTGTTATGGAGGCTTTGACAGAAGCCGTCACCTCTTCCGTATTTATTGTGGGGTTTGCTCTTTCATCTTTCTCTTCGTAGTGACCCACAGCACAGCAGTACTCAGTAGTTTGGGCACTGTGGGCAGGTGGGAAGTCATTCTGAGACCAGGAACTAACAGCTCCGTCAAGATTTCAGCCAAAATAAACATGAAGTTCTCTAAAATCTCCTTTCAGGTGGTTTGTTGCCTCTTGACTTGCTGACCTGGTTCCTCGGAGCTGTGTCTCTCTACTTCTCTTCCAAATGATACATTCTTCATGCACTGACTCCATCCTCAGCGCAGTCTCTCCGAATGTCTTTCACATCCCTGAATCGGCTCTGCTTGAAAATCTTCACATGGCTGCAGTCATCCCAGTTGCTGGTGCACCTTTTTTTTTTTTTTTTTTTTTTTTTTGCTACATTTTGTCCGTCCAATGAATTTTGCATGCATTTGCTTTATCCATCATGCTCTGAACAAACCTTTCCACAGTCGTCTTCTCTGGAGGGTGTCAGCAAGTGTCGTCTGGA